>NC_051217.1:46095467-46112967 GCF_015220715.1 Pygocentrus nattereri
CAGAGGCAATTATTCATGCAGTAGCCCCTCTTTGGGCAATTTGTTTTGGTTTGTGAGGCCTGTGGTTTAGGCTGCTTTTGTTTGTAATACACGCCTACAGATAAAGTGGAAGCGAGAGAAAGAAAAGGCTGATTTCTGAAGAAGGAGGTAGAAGAAGTAGAGCAAGCAAGTGGGAGAGAGAGAGAGAGACAGAGAGAGAGAGAGAGAGACAGAGAGAGAGAGAGAGAGAGAAAGAGAGAGAGAGAGAGAGAGAGAAAGAGAGAGAGAAAGAGAGAGAGAGAGAGAGAGAGAGAGAGAGAGAGAGAGAAAGAGAGAGAAAGAGAGAGAGAGAGAGAGAGAAAGAGAGAGAGAGAGAGAGAGAGAGAGAGAGAGAGAGAGAGAGAGAGAGAGAGAAAGAGAGAGAGAAAGAGAGAGAGAGAGAGAGAGAGAGAGGTCTGAACAGAAGAGCTTTGATGTCAGAGATCACCAAAGGAATGAGAGAGAGAAATGGATAGGGAGAAAGAGACAGACATAAATGACACAATGGAAAAGAAACAGAGAGAAAGAGAAAGACACAGAGAGACAGAACGACGGGGTAAGAGTGAGAAAGATAGAGTGAAAGAGAAAGACAAATAGATTGACAGAGCAAGAGAGAGATGGACGGAAGTCAGAGAAGGAGGGAGAGAGAAAAAGAAGGGTAAAAGATAGCGAGAGAGAGGAGAGAGAGATAGAGAGATATTAAATTTTGACTCATTTTCATGTTTGTGGAGATTCATTTCGACCTTTTCGACCTTCTGATGTGCATATTTTGAATTTTGAATGATGTCGATCCTGGTAGAGCTGCACGATATTGCAAAAACGTGACATCACGATGCTTCAGGAAGGTTTGACGATGTGTCATGACAGCTATTTTTTCACAGAACAAACAATGTTTCAAAAAATACTGAATGAATACAACAATCTTTAGTCAACATTCAGACACTGACGCTGAGGTGAAAGCCAAGGACATTTCCAGCTCACACACACAGCGTCTAAGCCGCTTCTCCTTCTGGGTCATGCCGGAGCCTATCCCAACGGTCATCAAGCAGAAGGCAGGAAACATCCTGGACAGGCTGCCAGTCCATCACAGGGCAGACATACACACTCACAGGGGCAATTTACCATGTCCGATAGGCCGGACTGCATGTCTTTGGACTGAGGGCAGAAACCCACACAGACACAGGGAGAACACGCAGACGCCACACAGAAAGGACTCTGGTCACCCGGCCGGGGAAATATGACAATTTAGGCTGACTGATATAATTGGGCACTAACAAAGTAACCGTGCAAACCATGTCAGGAAGTCATACAGTGGCTCCCATGGAAAGTGAAGCTGGTAAACTATGGAATAAAGAAAACGGCCAGCATGCATGAGAATTAATGACAGTAGTCCTATAAAATGACTGTAAAAACTACTTCGTGGGCAGTCGTGGGCTGGAGGTCAGGGAATCAGCGCGATGACCAGAAAGTTTGCCGGTTCGATCCCCTCGGCTGACAGTCCATGACTGAGGGGTCCTCGAGCAAGGCACCTAACCACAAATTGCTCCCCAGGCGCCGTGGATAGGGCTGCCCACTGCTCTAGGTGAGTGTGCACACTGCCCCCTAGTGTGTGTGTTCACTAGTGTGTATGCAGTGTTTCACTTCACGGACGGGTTAAATACAGAGGTTTAATTCCACAATGTGCAAACACAGCTGGCTGACGGTTCTAAATTGAAAAGATTTCTTTCTTTCCCTCTCGAGATTTGTCGCTTTTTTAGAAATAAAATAGGGTAAAAAGGGCCTCAAAAGTCAGTAAGTCTAGCGGGTCAGGCAGGGACGAGGCTGAGAAACATTTACCACTAAAGATTCAGTGGTTGTATGAGCCCATAGTTCATCAGCATATTAAATATTTTTAATATTTAATTCTAGTTAAAAGAGACCCATGGCTACAAAAAGAGACCCATGGCTGTAGCCCAATATCTAGACCTTAAACTCACCCCTGGGCAGCTCCAGCTTTGGACAGAGATGCTGCTATCAGTATATGCCATACGTCATATATGAAGGCTGGAAAAGTGGCAGTTTTAAAGTGATGCACTGTTTGTAGATCTCGTGGTAGCTACATTCACATAGACTGTCTGTACAAATCAGAGCCCACCGATCACCTGGTAGTGTGATTCAGTACCGTAACTCCACCCCTGCTTTAACCCCCGGGGCACCTTGTGTCCTGAAAAGGCATTTGTGGTGATGCTGTGGACTCACTTGGCACTTGGTAGCTTCTGGTGGAGTTTTACAGAGCAGTGTTCTCTAAAACTAAGCGAAAGAGTGGTAGAAGTGATCAGACAGGAGCAGCAGCAGCAGCTCCCTCTGCTGGCCAAAGCAAGCACTGTACAGGATGCCTGCTCCGCTGCAGGTCTTTCTAGGACCTTCTGGTGTTTTTAATTGAGAGATAAAAACAGGGATATTCCCAGGAAACTGGGAACAGGCCACAAAAACAGGGACTGTCTACAGACAAAAAGGATGTCGTGTCACCCTAAGTTAAACAGGACTATTTATACTATTTCAGTAAAAAACAAAAACAGTCGTGTTTTGAAATACTTGCGATATCCGCTCTATGCTCAGAAATGCATATTGTTACATAATTTATCTTTATAATGATATTTGTCACATTGAGCAGCCCTAAGCCCTTGTGTGTGGTGTTTGGAGTATGTGTGTGTGTGTGTGTGTGTGTGTGTGTGTGCTGTAGGGTGTTTTCTTGTGTAATGTTAGCTGTCTCTGTAAGGCTTTAGCCCCAGCAGCCCTGCATATCCTTTTACATCTCTTTTACTTTTCTATACAAAGCCTCCCTCTCAGCCTCATCTCAATACAATACAGCCCATTCTGTCACCCACAGCCCTCCACAATACAGCCCATTCTCTCCCCACACAAACCCTGCTATTGTCCCGCTCCACTGCGTCCCACCATGGACCCACCTACGGCTCTCCATATGAAAAACAAGAACACTGCACATCATTAAAGCGCCCAAAAATTTGCCCAAAAATAAAAAGCTGCACACTCACACCCGATTCCAAATATAGTTTATCAGCTAAGACGTTTGCTTCTTTAGTTTTAGCAGATCTAAATCGCCAGAACCTCCAGAGAACCTACACAAGTCTTCTGAGTTTATCTGGAACGTTGATGATGGAAAATAGTGGAAAATCTGGAGTAATCAGTTTCTTTGGGGACTATTTTGCCTCACAGCGCCCTGCACGTTATATATCCCTTCACCATAAATGGGCTATCATAAAATAGTAGCCACGTTTACATGCAGACTAATAATCCATTAATAATCCAACTAATAGCTCAATAGGAATAGAATGTGTCCATGTAAACACCTCAATCAGAATAGTCTTGTCCCGATTGGCCCCTCCCAGTCTTCCATGTGCTTTTGTTTACTTGTCCATGTGCTTTCTCTGTTTTTATTCTTCCCTGTCCTGCCCCCTTGTTTCTTGACTCTGCCCCTGATTGTAACCACCTGTTTTCCACCTGTGTCATGTTAACCATCATTATCCCTGTTGTATTTGAGTCCTGTGTTTTCCCTAGTCCCTAGCTGGACTTTGTTTGATGTGTAGTTCTGTGTTTCTGTTTGTTATGTATGTACCCCGATCTCTCCGTCTTGGTTCCTTGACCCTGGACTGTTTGGATTTGCCCCAAATAAATCTGGCTTATCTCCGCATATGCGTCTGCCTCCTCATCGCTCCCAAATCTTACTAGTGTAGTCTGACTGAGGCCATTCGTAAAAAACTGTTTCTATCTGATTGAGGTGGGTAATCCTGTAAATAATCAGTTAAATAGAAGAATAATATCCGTGTAAACGCCTGTATCCGATTACATTCCCTATCGGAAAGTTTCAGTCCGTTCTGCTTGTGCGTCGCGTCACAGTGAGAGTTTATACCGTTCAACACGGCGGAGCAGAAACTGGTCTGCAGAGGAGACGAAGTTCATGCTCTGATCTTTAAAAGACGGCGGTGGGACGGACGTCCAGCTTATGCGTCTCAGAGCACGACGTCTTCCTCTCGGCCTTCTTTAATAAGGACGTGTGAAGGACGTTTTCCTGAGTCTGACGTCATTTTAAAGCAGTTAAAAACACAATCACTGCTCACTGCTGCTCATCTCACTCTGACTGGACTCACGTGATGCTGGTTGTCATGGTAACGTTTACTCTAAGCGCTATTCCATGCATACGCGCCATTGTGGATCGGATTACTAGTAGCGTGCATGTAAACTAAGGTTTTCCATTGGATTGTTGAATAGAGTGAGAATAAAAACCTCAGTCTGAATATGTAATCGGAATGTGTTTAATCAGACTGGCAAATATATTTGCATGTAAACAAAGTGTCTCAGTCATTAACGCACTAAATTCATAACCATTTTATGGAGGTACTTTCTGTGGGGGAGCTTATAGAGGGGGATGTCTGGTTCCTATCGCCACCACTGTGAACAGTTCTGACTCATTTAGTTTCTCTAGACCAGAGAGTTTCACACCAAACTGCTCTGAACGACTGTGTACATCTATTTAATTATGCAGAAAATTTGACAAATCGGTGGAGTTCCCCTTCAAGCAGTCGTTAACAGGCCTGACTGTGTGGGCAAATGTAGAGACAAGTTTCAGATGCTCCTGTTTCAGTTACACCCTCAAAAAAGATGGTTATTCAAGGTTTCTTTAGTTAGGAAAATGACTTAGATGATTTAGAACCATGAACATCTAAAGAACCATTTGAAGGGTTCTCAGAGTGGTGAAATGGTTCTTCAGATTGATGGAGGATATATTTGGTCTTTTTGAAAATGGTTCTATATAGAATAATTTACAGCACATTCTCCGTCAGCCTGAAGAGCCATTTAACCGTACAAGGGGTTCTCTGAATGTTCTTCATTCTATACAGTACCATTTTCTTTACTAAAGAACCCTTGAGGAGACATTTTTAGTCCATGTTTTAGCTTTTTAGAGTTTAAGCTTTTATTACTGGATTGTTAACCACGTTAACCTATCGCTTCTCGGCCTTTTGGCTAAGATCAAGTTCTCATCAGGTTAATATCTGATCGATAATATATTGTCTATATATTAAATTGATTTTTTACAACGGGGAGACTGGAGAGGGGCTTGCTCCGTCCGCTCCACGCATCGGCCTGGTATTGCAGTACCTCCGGGAATGGTGCACCTCCTCGGGCAGTTGTGGGCTGGAGGTTAGGGAACCGGCCCTGTGACCGAAAGGTTGCCAGTTCGATCCCCAGAGCTCACAGAACGTGACTGAGGTGTCCCTCAGCAAGACACCTAACCCCCAACTGCTCCCCGGGCGCTGTGGATAGGGCTGCCCACCGCTCTGGGTGAGTGTGCTCACTGCCCCCTAGTGTGTGTGTGTTCACTAGAGTGTATGTGGAGTTTCACTGCACGGATGGGTTAAATGCGGAGGTGAAATTTCCCCACTGTGGGACTAATAAGGGTCTCTTAATTAGGAAAGCATGTGTTGGCTGGGAAGCAGGCTGGACTGGATCAATCTGACTTCTTTAAACTTAAAGAACCAAGAAGACGACACTGTTTACTAGTTTGGCCACAGTGATGGCAGCTCAGGACCCAAAATAGCAAAGCTGGTTATATCTGTTCCGAACAGATTTTCATCAGCCCAGATGCCCGCCTGCCCGCCTGCCAGCCTGCGTGTGAGTTAGCGTGAGTTTATCAGCTTGGCGCTCCGCGAGCAGTGAGAGAAGGATGAGTTGGCAGGGATGCTGCGGCTGTGTAACGTGAGCCAACGCCAACTGGCACCGGAAAAACACTCAGATGCAGAGCATTGTGGGCCGAAAGCGACAGACACGGGAGAGCGGGGGAGGAGTAATATGGGTTTTTTTGTGGTGTTTTTTTTAGGTGGAGGGGCTTTTGTTGAGCCTTTAAAAGGAGCAGTGCAGAGGAATGACCCTGACTCTGCGCCTTCAAGCTGCTGTAACCTGAGGAGCTTCCTTTAAAGGGCCAATACCTTACGTTTCATTCTTTCCTCTGGCATTTCTGCAGCTTTATGTAACAAAAGTGACCCCAACTCCTTTTTTACATGATCATTTTTAAGCTTTCTTTATCCCCTAGAAATAAACAAATAAATAAATAATTAAGACTCATCTATGTCAATGACCTCCCTTCTGACTGGTTGCCCTGTGTTGCACCTCGTGACCAAAAGAAGTCCAGGCAGAAACACCCCTTATAACTTCAGCATGAACAGATGTAGGCTTATCAGGGGGATTTATGTATGTTTTGTGACATCACAAAAACGGTGGATTTCAAAGGGCAGCTTAGGTTCCATATATGGACCATGTTTGGGCTGGAGCTTGAGTCGTGTTGTTCCAGCAACAAGTCAGGAACACAGCCTCTGATTGGACGACACATCAGGAACGCATCCTCTGATTGGACGACACATCAGGAACACAGGCTCTGATTGGACGACACATCAGGAACACAGGCTCTGATTGGACGACACATCAGGAACGCATCCTCTGATTGGACGACACATCAGGACTGCAGCCTCTGATTGGATGACACATCAGGAACACTACTTTTGATTGGTCGACAAGTCAGGGACACAGCCTCTGATTGGTAGACACACCAGGATCAAAGCTTTTGACTGGACAACAAGTCAAGAGCACAGTTTCTGATTGGTCAACAGACCAGACCCAAGGCATCAGTGGACGGCTGACAGCCATTCTAACAACAATTGCACAACTCTTTTCCACACAGAGAAACGGATAAATAATCACAGCAGGTGTTCAGAAGACAGTGCACTTCAAGGCTGGATTACAAAGCTTCTGAAAGGGATCAGATCAAACCGGAGTGTTTACAGAAACAGCAAAATGCTGCCCTTCCAAGAAAAAAATGAAAGTAAGTCTGTAGCACGCAGCGTTCCCGTTTATTCTTTTATTTCAACTCGGAAGTTAATTGAAGGTGACCCTTATTTACCCTGCAGCTTAGCAAATTAAACAGAGATTGAAAAAAAGTTAAGATAACATTTGTAGAAGATTTATGAAGAAAATAAAACTTACAGCCCAAATAAGAAAACAGGCATAAAATAGCCGTAACGTATGACGAAAACAAACTAAAAGTAAAGGAACTGAATAAGATAATAAATCCTAGAAATAAAATAATTAAATAAACAAAGATAAATCAATTAAATAAACCGAACAGTAAAAGAATCAACCTTAAGTGGAACATTTGCAGGTGGTTAGACATCTTGTCGCTTCTGACACCGTCGACCTGACAGGGTCAACTATGCTTTCGTAGTTATATCACAGTTGCGTGTCCATCCACTGCACACCTTGACCACCCCACCCGAGCAGTGCTTATACAGGACAAACACAGAGGACAGGTCTGGTATACAGCTAAATACGGTGCATAACGTAACGTTTTGACGTTTTGTTTACAAAAGTCAGTGCTAGTAAACAAAAGAATGTTGCACCACTGACTCTTCAGCATCACTGAAGTCCTTCTGAATTCGACAAGCATCTAAAATAAAGCGTCTACCATAAAAATAACAAACAACATACCTTTAAAACAAAACAACAACACAGAAATCAGAGCTTCAGGCAGCTGCGGAGAGCTGATAGCAGCCCTGCTCCTGAAAGCACACAGCCTGAAACACTATAGCACCACTATAGGCTTTCACTTAAAGGGGAATTCCACCAGTTCAGCGTGTGAGGTGTAAACAGAGGGATCCAGAGGGTCTGGTGTGAAATGGTTCAGACGTCTTTACAGTGGTGGTGATGGGAACCAGGCGTCGCCATGACTACAGCACAGATATAGACACTTTATTTACCATCCAGAACCACCAGAGAACCTACACGAGTCTTCTGAGCTTATATGGAATGTTGATGATGGAAAACAGTGGAAAATCTGGAATAATGAGTTTTCTTTGGGGACTATTTTGCCGCACAGCTCCCTGCATGTCTCCCTCCACCATGAATGGAGTTGAAGTTCTCTAAACTCTCATAAAACAGCGTCTCAGTCATCAGGCAGTGAATTCAGAACCAGTTCATGTAGGAACTTTCTGTAGGAGCTTTTAGAGGGAGACGTCTGGTTCCCATCACCACCACTGGGAACGGTTCTGACTCGGTCAGTTTATCTAGAACAGAGCGTTTATGTCTGTTTATATAAAATTGATTTGGTGGACTTCTCCTTTAAGCTGTGTTGTCTGACGTTTTTTCAGTGGCGAAAGACGTCACGTTATTGTTCATCCTTTATCTGCACTGTCTGGTTCTTCAGAGACAAAATAAACAAAGTGTGTCTGGAAATATTTTATTTAGCAAATCTTGCATGGGACACAAACTGATCATAATCTGATCTCATAGCTCAGAGACTGTCTGAACAAGAGGAGAGAGGAACTCATAAATCCTTCACTGGGCTGGGTGATTTCTATCTACCACAATATTTTTCTTGTGTAAAAATCTGTATTTGCAATGATTTTGCCCTACAGGCCTGCGTACGTGTCAAAGATTTAGCTTATATGCTTTTTAACCAGCTCATTTACTGAACATCACTCATTAACAAGGATAACGTGAAGCTGTGGAAATTCTTCTAGTGAGCTCCTGCTGGTGTGGGTTTACTCTAGTTTGATCTCTTTACTGAGGCACACAGAAACTACTGCAGTGCTAACAGCTCCCCCTTGTGGAGAACCTTTAGTTGGTTAAACGTGAGTGAGTTACAAATTCAGTTAAAAAAATAAAAACCAACTGGACACACATAATTACACAGGAATGTGATTTAATATTATATGGAAAACTATCAATTTGATATCAGATCACTGTATCGGCCACCCCACCGACGGACCAGTGCAGGACTCAGTATCAGCCAGTGTATGAATGTATTTTCGTAAAGAAAACTGTTCTACATAGAACCACAGAGACTCAAAGAACCGTTTCCATGATTCACAGGTCGTCTGCATTGTGATGTTGTTCTTCAGATTGATGGAGAATGTTTTGTATGTGGTTCTATAAAGCACCAAAAAGGGTTCTGCTATTGTTATGATGTCATGCTTGTACACAAAAGCAGAACCCTTTTTGGTGCTACATAGAATCCTACAAAATGGTTAAAAAGGTTCTATTTGGAACCATATACACCACATTCTTCATCAGTTGGAGGAACCCTTTCACGAAGAAAGCATGAAATGCGTTAAATTACAGCTATTTCTATTGTGTATATATATGTGTGTGTGTGTGTGTGTGTGTGTGTGTGTGTGTGTGTGTGTGTGTGTGTGTGTGTGTGTTTGGATCAGGCCATTTAACATCAACAGGTACAGCATATCTAATATGTATTTCCAAGGGTCCCTTCAGCTCATGGGGACCGCTGCCTACTTTTGCCTACTGCGGAGACCACCCCTGCATTCAAAGATCCTATATAGAACCCTTGGCTTTACTAAAGAACCCTTGAAGAACCACGTGTTAAGAGTGAAGTCAATACAAACTCATAATATGATCATTTAAAATATTTCCAGACATTTTTGCGTTTTCAGTGAGTTTATTAAGCTGAATGTCACTATATTGGCAGCATATTTCTTACAACCATCAAAGGGAGTTTGAGAGAGCTATCTACGCTTTCATGACATCACGGCTGGACTACTGCAACTCCGTCTATATCGGTGTGGATCAAGGCTCTCCGGCGCCTGCAGAATGTTCAAAATGCTGCAGCCCGCCTTCTGACCTCAGCAAGAAAACGAGAGCACATCACCCCTGCACCAGCCTCCCTGCACCGGCCTCCCTGCACCGGCCTCCCTGCACCGGCCTCCCTGCACCAGCCTCCCTGCACCGGCCTCCCTGCACCGGCCTCCCTGCACCGGCCTCCCTGCACCGGCCTCCCTGCACCGGCCTCCCCTGCACCGGCCTCCCTGCACCGGCCTCCCTGCACCGGCCTCCCCTGCACCGGCCTCCCTGCACCGGCCTCCCTGCACCGGCCTCCCTGCACCGGCCTCCCCTGCACCGGCCTCCCTGCACCGGCCTCCCCTGCACCGGCCTCCCTGCACCGGCCTCCCTGCACCGGCCTCCCTGCACCGGCCTCCCCTGCACCGGCCTCCCTGCACCGGCCTCCCTGCACCGGCCTCCCTGCACCGGCCTCCCTGCACCGGCCTCCCCTGCACCGGCCTCCCTGCACCGGCCTCCCTGCACCGGCCTCCCTGCACCGGCCTCCCTGCACCGGCCTCCCTGCACCGGCTCCCAGTTGTTTTTAGAACTCATTTTAAAATTTGAATGATTGTTTTTAAATGTTGAAACTGTTTGGCACCGGCATATTTGACAGAACTGCTGCAGCCTTATCGATCAAGGTCTGCAGATCAGCTCCTCCTGTTCCCAAATCTCGGCTCGTGTCTGGAGGAGACGGAGGCTTCTCGGTAGCAGCTCCAAAACTCTGGAACAGCCTGCCTTTAGATGACGATCAGCTGAGTCTCTAGAACAGTTTAAAGCTGGTCTAAAAACACATCTGCTTTCTTTGGCATTTCACCCAAATTAATTCTCCATTTCTCCTTTTATTCTATGTGTAATTTCTATTTTTTATTTGTTGAGTTGTTTTTAATGACTCTTTCTACATTAGTCTGTTTTTATTGTGTGATTTTATTGTTTAGATTTTATTTATATTATTCCGTATTATTATTGCGCTTTGTGTCTTTATCTAAGTGTCTAAGTGTCTTTATTTACTACTTATACTCAGCAACACCTCTAATCACGTCTCAAAGAATCAAAATCCTTTTAGTTTGCCTGATTGTTTGTTTGTTTTCCTCAAAAACTGATATGAAATGATATGAAAGGCCAAACAATAAAATGTAAGGCCTGGAGACAGCATGGGTCTGGACGGTTCCCGGTCTGCCAGAGGATCTGCATCAGCAGCGTCCACTGGCAGATGGTCAGTGTGAAAAGGTGCCGGTGGCCACAGTTCAACTGGATGACTGAGTCAGCAAATAAACAAACAGAGGGAGAAAGAAAGACACACAACAGAGGCCAAAACCCCCAGCCCAGCTTTAGAAACAGCGTGAGCGGGTCAGCGCTCTGACATTAGAGCCAGCATCCCGCCAACACTGGCCTTTACACTCACTCACATACTAACATCTCCCAGCCAGCACACTTTATTAGAAGGGAAGAACCTCATCGACCAGCCGACAGAAACCTCCTCTCTGTAGTCCTCAGATCTGACGGGTCAAGATCAGATTTTTCACTGATTCATATTACAGAAGCAATTCTGATCGTAATTCAGGGATGTTATCTTATCTCACAGCATCTTATCCCCAGTTAGGACATCGTAACTCCCTCGAAGTGGCAATCAACTGTCATGTCTGTTTCCTAGTAACCGACCATAAACACACAGCTTAAACATGAACACTATCAAAATAATCAGGTTAGTCAGTCGGCCAAAAAAGGCCAAACAGAACTAACGTGTGATAAAGTAAGTACTGAATACTGCGAGAGCGCCCCCTGCTGTTTATCAGTCGCCCCCTGCTGTTTATCAGAGTCGCCCCCTGCTGTTTATCAGAGCTCCCCCTGCTGTTTATCAGAGTCGCCCCCTGCTGTTTATCAGAGTCGCCCCCTGCTGTTTATCAGTCGCCCCCTGCTGTTTATCAGAGTCGCCCCCTGCTGTTTATCAGAGCTCCCCCTGCTGTTTATCAGAGTCGCCCCCTGCTGTTTATCAGAGTCGCCCCCTGCTGTTTATCAGAGTCGCCCCCTGCTGTTTATCAGAGCGCCCCCTGCTGTTTATCAGAGTCTCCCCCTGCTGTTTATCAGAGTCGCCCCCTGCTGTTTATCAGAGTCGCCCCCTGCTGTTTATCAGAGTCGCCCCCTGCTGTTTATCAGAGTCGCCCCCTGCTGTTTATCAGAGCGCCCCCTGCTGTTTATCACAGTCGCCCCCTGCTGTTTATCAGAGTCGCCCCCTGCTGTTTATCAGAGCGCCCCCTGCTGTTTATCACAGTCGCCCCCTGCTGTTTATCACAGTCGCCCCCTGCTGTTTATCAGAGTCGCCCCCTGCTGTTTATCAGAGCGCCCCCTGCTGTTTATCAGAGCTCCCCCTGCTGTTTATCAGAGCTCCCCCTGCTGTTTATCAGTCGCCCCCTGCTGTTTATCAGAGTCGCCCCCTGCTGTTTATCAGAGTCGCCCCCTGCTGTTTATCAGAGCTCCCCCTGCTGTTTATCAGAGCGCCCCCTGCTGTTTATCAGAGCTCCCCCTGCTGTTTATCAGAGCTCCCCCTGCTGTTTATCAGAGCGCCCCCTGCTGTTTATCAGAGCTCCCCCTGCTGTTTATCAGAGCGCCCCCTGCTGTTTATCAGAGCGCCCCCTGCTGTTTATCAGAGCTCCCCCTGCTGTTTATCAGTCGCCCCCTGCTGTTTATCAGAGTCGCCCCCTGCTGTTTATCAGAGCTCCCCCTGCTGTTTATCAGAGCTCCCCCTGCTGTTTATCAGTCGCCCCCTGCTGTTTATCAGAGTCGCCCCCTGCTGTTTATCAGAGCTCCCCCTGCTGTTTATCAGAGTCGCCCCCTGCTGTTTATCAGAGTCGCCCCCTGCTGTTTATCAGAGTCGCCCCCTGCTGTTTATCAGAGCGCCCCCTGCTGTTTATCAGAGTCGCCCCCTGCTGTTTATCAGAGTCGCCCCCTGCTGTTTATCAGAGCGCCCCCTGCTGTTTATCACAGTCGCCCCCTGCTGTTTATCAGAGTCGCCCCCTGCTGTTTATCAGAGCGCCCCCTGCTGTTTATCACAGTCGCCCCCTGCTGTTTATCACAGTCGCCCCCTGCTGTTTATCAGAGTCGCCCCCTGCTGTTTATCAGAGTCGCCCCCTGCTGTTTATCAGAGCTCCCCCTGCTCTTTATCAGAGCTCCCCCTGCTCTTTATCAGAGCTCCCCCTGCTGTTTATCAGAGTCGCCCCCTGCTGTTTATCAGAGCTCCCCCTGCTGTTTATCAGAGCTCCCCCTGCTGTTTATCAGAGCACCCCCTGCTGTTTATCAGTCTCCCCCTGCTGTTTATCAGAGTCGCCCCCTGCTGTTTATCAGAGCTCCCCCTGCTGTTTATCAGAGCGCCCCCTGCTGTTTATCAGAGCGCCCCCTGCTGTTTATCAGAGCGCCCCCTGCTGTTTATCAGAGCTCCCCCTGCTCTTTATCAGAACTCCCCCTGCTGTTTATCAGAGTCGCCCCCTGCTGTTTATCAGTGCTCCCCCTGCTGTTTATCAGAGCTCCCCCTGCTGTTTATCAGTGCTCCCCCTGCTGTTTATCAGAGCTCCCCCTGCTGTTTATCAGAGCGCCCCCTGCTGTTTATCAGAGCTCCCCCTGCTGTTTATCAGAGCTCCCCCTGCTGTTTATCAGAGCGCCCCCTGCTGTTTATCAGAGCTCCCCCTGCTGTTTATCAGAGCTCCCCCTGCAGTTTATCAGAGTCGCCCCCTGCTGTTTATCAGAGCGCCCCCTGCTGTTTATCAGAGTCGGCCCCTGCTGTTTATCAGAGTCGCCCCCTGCTGTTTATCAGAGTCGCCCCCTGCTGTTTATCAGAGTCGCCCCCTGCTGTTTATCACAGTCGCCCCCTGCTGTTTATCAGAGTCGCCCCCTGCTGTTTATCAGAGCGCCCCCTGCTGTTTATCAGAGCGCCCCCTGCTGTTTATCAGAGCTCCCCCTGCTGTTTATCAGAGCTCCCCCTGCTGTTTATCAGAGCTCCCCCTCCTGTTTATCAGAGTCGCCCCCTGCTGTTTATCAGAGCTCCCCCTGCTGTTTATCAGAGCTCCCCCTGCTGTTTATCAGAGTCGCCCCCTGCTGTTTATCAGAGCGCCCCCTGCTGTTTATCAGAGCTCCCCCTGCTGTTTATCAGAGTCGCCCCCTGCTGTTTATCACAGTCGCCCCCTGCTGTTTATCAGAGTCGCCCCCTGCTGTTTATCAGTCGCCCCCTGCTGTTTATCAGAGCGCCCCCTGCTGTTTATCAGAGTCGCCCCCTGCTGTTTATCAGAGTCGCCCCCTGCTGTTTATCAGAGCGCCCCCTGCTGTTTATCAGAGTCGCCCCCTGCTGTTTATCAGAGCGCCCCCTGCTGTTTATCAGAGCTCCCCCTGCTCTTTATCAGAGTCGCCCCCTGCTGTTTATCACAGTCTCCCCCTGCTGTTTATCAGAGTCGCCCCCTGCTGTTTATCAGAGTCGCCCCCTGCTGTTTATCAGAGTCGCCCCTGCTGGTTATCAGAGTCGCCCCTGCTGTTTATCAGAGTCGCCCCCTGCTGTTTATCAGAGTCGCCCCCTGCTGTTTATCAGAGCTCCCCCTGCTGTTTATCAGAGTCGCCCCTGCTGTTTATCAGTCTCCACCTGCTGTTTATCAGAGCGCCCCCTGCTGTTTATCAGAGCTCCCCCTGCTGTTTATCAGAGCGCCCCCTGCTGTTTATCAGAGCTCCCCCTGCTGTTTATCAGAGCTCCCCCTGCTGTTTATCAGAGCGCCCCCTGCTGTTTATCAGAGCTCCCCCTGCTGTTTATCAGAGCTCCCCCTGCTGTTTATCAGAGCTCCCCCTGCTGTTTATCAGAGCGCCCCCTGCTGTTTATCAGAGTCGCCACCTGCTGTTTATTAGAGCTCTCCCTGCTGTTTATCAGAGCTCCCCCTGCTGTTTATCAGAGTCGCCCCCTGCTGTTTATTAGAGCATTGCCACTCCCCAGTTTCAGTCTCCATTTCCCAAACGCTTTAGCCGAGCGCGCTAACGTTCCTCCTCCTAATAAACAGACACAGGTTCAGCTCCGCCTCCTCATTATTCACCTCCATCACTGTAACACTCCATCATCTACATTAACACAGGAAGGTGATCAGAGGGGCGGTGGAGTTCGAGTCGGCAGCGTCTGAGATGTTTAAAACGCAGAGTTAGAAGAGAAAAACATCTCCCAGTGAAAGCCGCGTTTTACAGTAGGAATAAATGGAGCTCATTATGCTGGTAGTGAACTACGCTGTCTGACTCAGCCGCCTCAGAACCAGAGAAACAGGCCTTAAACAGGAGTCAGGACCCTGCTGGGGTTCATCCTAAAGTTAGGACAGGATTTAGGAGGTTTGGTCTAGTCAGGATGTTTGTGTGATGCTGTACAAACATTTCCAATTATTGATGAAATACATGCATAATCAACAGACAGAGGCTTAAAACATTCACACAGTTCGTTTTGTGGCTACTGAGTAAAAAGATTATTGTGTACAATAATATGATATGTTTATTAAGGACAAAGACCACCAGTTCTGAGCAGTGTTTTGAGGTTACTCCTAATCACACACACACACACACACACACACACACACACACACACACACACAGTATGAAATGAATCTCATTTCTTTCTTTACTGTGAGAATATTCAGAGAATATATGTATTAGTAAGGACGTTCTGAGTGTTTTTATTCTTCCTTAATGTTAGAAAATGTTAACTGATAAGCTGCAATAATTAATTAAACATACTCACTTACACAAACATAGATAAACACACACAGAGACTGTCTGACCTGTTTGCTGTCCGTGGTGTTTTCCCAGCACTTCTGAGACGGTTGTTCTCACACATTTCACACAACTAAAGAACCTCCAACCTAGATTTAATCACCATTTAATAAAGTAATAATAAAAATGAGGAAAAAATGAATAAACTCGCAGAAAGAAGTGGACATCATGAAGACTGACCGCCATGATATGATGGTGACCAGAATTATCAAAGTTTCCTGCTTCCACAGGTGTATTTTCCACACCCCCTCTAAATCCGGGTTTTGTTCCCAGCATCCTGAGCGATCTTGATTTTGAGTGTGAAATCAGTAAATAAGGCTGGTCTGTTTTTAGTGCTCAGCTCTCATGTACTAAACTACAGACACGGAAACTCTGCGGTTACACCATATCACTTCCCATGATAACGCTACACCTGTTTCCATGGATACACTACACCCATTTCCATGATTCCACTACAGCCATTTCCATAGTTACACTACAGCCATTTCCATGATTCCACTACAGCCATTTCCATAGTTACACTACAGCCATTTCCATGGTTACACTACAGCCATTTCCATAGTTACACTACAGCCATTTCCATGGTTACACTACAGCCATTTCCATAGTTACACTACAGCCATTTCCTTGGTTACACTACAGCCATTTCCATAGTTACACTACAGCCATTTCCATGGTTACACTACAGCCATTTCCATAGTTACACTACAGCCATTTCCATGGTTACACTACAGCCATTTCCATAGTTACACTACAGCCATTTCCATGATTCCACTACAGCCATTTCCATAGTTACACTACAGCCATTTCCATGGTTACACTACAGCCATTTCCATGGTTACACTACAGCCATTTCCATAGTTACACTACAGTCATTTCCTTGGTTATGTTCTGAGAAAAAATACACAGTTCCTGTCTGAATGCTATTACAGTGAAGATGAATATGCAAATTAATTTGTTTGAAATATTCAAATCTATAGACCAACAAAAGAAGTAAGGAAATGTAAGTCATTTGAGAGGGTAATCCATTCTATCAGCACTAATATTATCGTATTCTAGCAGAAACAGTCAAACACCTTGAGCTTGTTGGCCCAAAAGTAGACGAGCTCCTGTAGCTACACTTTAAACCAGCAGAACCAGCAGAACTAACAGTTCCCAATCCACAAGCAATACACACCGGAAAACCAAAACCCTGAGCAGACCTCTCCACACCAGCATGCGGAGCACACTTGGAGTGAATGACAGAGTTTTCATGAAAGCAAGTGATGAAACGGTGGTCAAACACACACACACACACACACACACACACACACAGTGTGCATTATCAAAGGAGGGATTCAATAGAAGCCCCTTTAATGACTCTGAGGTCGTCACTCATTTTTAAGCACTGGAGAGATGGGAGCCCTGCCAAGATAAACAGCGTGAGCCTGAGTGTATTCTGTTATTAACCCTGTGTGCCCCCCGTTTCATATGCTGATGGACCCACTGTTGAGGGCCTCCTTTATGAACACACACACACACACACACACACAGTCTCTCTATAATACTGAAGAGCTGAGAGGATGTTTGTGTTGTACTGAGCACACATCACGTTAAAAAACCGACTCTAAATGTAGGTATTGTGATATAAACCGAGTCCGTTCTACAGTTTCTCATTAGGCTGAATGAATAACCGACTCTAAATGTAGGTATTGTGATATAAACCGAGTCCGTTCTACAGTTTCTCATTAGACTGAATGAATAACCGACTTGGGCAGCACGGTGGCGTGGTGGGTAGCGCTGTCGCCTCACAGCGAGGAGGGCCTGGGTTCGATTCCCCGGCCGGGTGACCGGGGTCCTCTCTGTGTGGAGTTTGCATGTTCTCCCCCGTGTCTGCGTGGGTTTCCTCCGGGTTCTCCGGTTTCCTCCCACAGTCCAAAGACATGCAGTCAGGCCGATTGGACATGCTAAATTGCCCCTAGGTGTGAGTGTGTGAGCGGCTGTCTGTGTCTGTGTCTGTGTGTCTGCCCTGTGATGGACTGGCGACCTGTCCAGGGTGTAT
>NC_051217.1:46122967-46182967 GCF_015220715.1 Pygocentrus nattereri
GATCACTGACCTGCACAGTACGAGGTATGGAAATGAATTAAGGTCAATTAGTAAAGAAGTAAAGAAAATATCGAGCTGTGTTTGTTTCAACAAGCTAGAAAACAGTGACTGATCCTCGTTAGCGGCGGCGGATAGAATTAAAAATAAAAACGCGACATGGCATCAGACCAACACCCTCAGACGAGCACCACACACTGAAGCTGAGCTGTTAGACGAAATTAGAAGATTCCACTGTGTTAAAAACGACAACATGAGCCGGAAACACTGCCGTAGAGCCACTCGCACAAACCAGCCACTTCTCACACAAAGCCCGACAATCGATAAACCCCGCGCCCTCGTCGCCCGCCGGGCCCCACGCTGGAAAAGCAAAATAATGAAATGACCCAGTGATCCCGCATCGGACTCCAGAGACAGAGCCCAGACGAAATTTACACTCGCCTCATTCCGGTTTTCCCCAAAAGGGCCGTAACCTCAGCCTCCACCAACAAAGACAAATCTGCAGGCTCTGTTACTTTCTCTAATAAAAGCTCTTCTCTGGCCGGGCTATTTTTGCTCGTGGGCAGCAGCCAGATGACCCCACAACCACTCCGCTCATGTTTGCATCTGGACGTGACGACAGGGACCGTATCGGTCCCGCGATAGAGAACTGAAAAATGCCGAACTCGCCTCTCACAGCGCCCCCCATTTACCAGACACCACAAAACTAGGCATCTGGGCGTGGCCTGTAAGAGTAAAGGGGCGGGACTTGTGCTCTAGACACACCCCCACTCCAATCAGAGGGCTTTAATTCTGGAGAGCTTTTAAACTGTAGAGGTTCTGAGATCAGTAAACTTCTCAATAAGCCTCCTTTATGCCAGGATGGTATAAATATCTCAAGATCTTGAGAAAACAGCATTTATTTTTTCCTTATCATGACATGAACAACACAAGACCTCAAGAACACACATGAAAATGACTCGTTACCATGGAAAAACAGTGCATTCGTGGCCCTTCAGGACTTCCCGTATCCAGACTGAGCCTAAGAGCAGGCTTTCCGATTTCAGTTAATATTACACATCCTATCAAATGTTGACCTCAGAATTAACGACCATATCCAATCGGAAAATGTGTGTATTGTTCGGACCCCAGCTGAACACACACCACAGACAGAGCTGTCAAAAGCCACCAAAAGCCCAAAGCTATTCTGCACACGCCCATTTATTCCACCTCACTGAGCCTAATCTTGGGCTTCATTTCACTGTCAATTTGAATTACAACTAGAAATTCTTCTAAATCTGGGTTCTGGTTTAGTCTGGGTCTGTAAACTGGCTCTTATTGTGACTAATTTGTTTTGTTCTCTAATTATTTGTGCTGGAGTGTGCAATCTACACTCACCCACCACTTTATTAGGTACAGTAAAAGGCTGGACCCCCTTTTTCCTTCAGACCTGCCTTAATTCTTCGTGTCAGACTTTCAACAAGGTGTTGGAAACGTTCCTCAGAGATTCTGGTTGGTTATTTGAGCTCCTGCTGCCTTTCTATCATCTGGAACCAGTCTGCCCATTCTCCTCTGACCTCTCACATCAACAAGGCATTTTCGTCCACACAACTGACCGCTCACTGGATATCTCCTCTTTTTCTGACCGTTCTCTGTGAACCCTAGAGATGGTTGAGCGTGAAAATCCCAGCAGATCAGCAGTTTCTGAAATACTCAGACCAGCCCGTCTGGCACCAACAACCATGCCACGTTCAAAGCCCCTTAAATCCCCTTTCTTCCCCGTTCTGATGCTCGGTCTGCACTTCAGCAAGTCGTCTTGACCACCTCTACAGGCCTAAATGCAGTGACTTGCAGCCGCGTGATTGGCTGATCAGCTATTTGTGTTAACGGGCAACTGTACCTAATAAAGTGGCGGGTGAGTGTATAATCTTTCTGTGCAGTAATTCTTAAGGTGTGTAATATTATATAACTCTATAAGCTGTCCAGGAATGTGCGATAACTAACTGCTGCCCCACTTGTCTATTGTCTGGTGTCTGTTTGGAATATATAGTTTTATAGTCCTTTTTCTTTATACTTAATATTTTTATACTATTTTTCAGAAATCTGCACTTTATATATTTTAGCCTAATGTTTAATTGTTTAGTGTGTAAAGTGCTGTTGGATTGCTGCTCAGTTTGGTTGTACACTGCGCAATGACAATAAAGGCATCTCGTCTTATCTTATCTTAATAATGCCTGGCATGGACGGCTGTGAGGGAAAACTCTAAAAATGGTCTAACACCGCCATCTGCTGGCTGCTCTTAGTATAGACGGGCTCTTCTTTATCACAAGGGGGGCCACAAGGGGTCGCCAAAAACAACACAAGCGAAGCTGAAGCTTTGTAAGTTTAACTGCAGGCTACTTTCAACTGATTTGCAGTTTTGTGGGATTTTTGTTTGTTTGTTTTTCGCTTAATTATACACGTAGCCCCTCAGTATTAGACATGCAGTATAAAGCTGTTAAATCTGCGGTCTGGAAACAAATGGAAAGTACTCTGCAGAATAAATGAACAGAACGGTTCTAGAGTCTATCCAAACACCTCTGACCAACCAAACACACCACACACACACACACACACACACACACACACACACACACATCACTCAGTTTCCATCATTCTGCTATTTCAGTTTTTCTTTTTCAAAAACAAAGTAAAATCATCCAAAAGTTCCAGCAACCTGCGTGGACTCACCTCCTCGCGTGCGCATTTTTCCTCACGCACGAGCTCTGTGATGTCCACGCGCAACAGAAAGTCAGCTCAGTGGCGTGCAGTACACATTTGCCCACCTGTAGCCCCTCGGACACCCAGAACATGCCCCAACATAACCCTCCAGCCTGGACCGAAACGTGCTTGCAGCAGTGCTCCAGCAGGGGGCGCCAAAGCAGTGTGGTCCATTCCAGCGTCTCCTGTTGTGCAGTGTAATGTTCTCACTGCTTTCATCTCAGTGTTTGATAACGAGCTGAATCAGATGTGCTACAGGAATATATATATATATATATATATATATATATATATATATATATATATATATATATATATATATATATATAATGTAACACAATGTAATAATATAACAGGTTTATGCTGGGCTAGCTCTGGATCGGCTGGTCACCCAGTGGTCATGCAAGGAAAACATTTACATACAATAATATTAGAATACAAATCAATCGTTTTTGTGCCTGCAGCTCCACTCAGGGCAATTATTAAAGACAGAGGATCCAGTTGTGAAGAAACATGACGCAGATCAGCTCTCAGAGGAATGAGGATGAAGGCCTCAGGAAGCTCAGAGCTGTGTCCAGGCTGTGGCCTCTCTGTGGTTCTTTACGGATGTGAAAACCGGACAATAAACAAACAGGACAGAGAAATATTGACGCCTTTGAATTGTGATGTTGGCAAAGACTTTCGAGAGAACCAAAGACAACTGGATCCTCGACCAAATCAAGCCGGACCTCTCAAGCGAAGCCCAGATGATCAAACTGAAGCTCTTATTTTGGACACATTTAAATATTTAAATCTAAAATAAAAGGGTACAAATTTGTGACGTTAGCTTGATTAACAACTACAAAAGTATCTTGTGAAGAAAATGCAGAGCGATTGCTGGCTGGTTTCTAAGGAATTCTAGGGGATTGTTGCTAAGTGGTTGCTAGGGTGGTTGGTAGGTGGTTACTATGGCATCTAAGGCGGTTGCTAGGCAGTTTAAACGGTGTTCCAAGTGGTTACTAAGGAGTTGCTAGGTCATTGTTAGGTGGATGCTAGGTTGCTGTTACAGGATTGACACATGATTGCCATGGTATTTAGGAGGTTACTAGGGTGTTGCTAAGAGGTTGCTAAATCATCCAAGGTGGTTGCTAGTGCATTGATAGCTGATAGCTGCGGTGTTCCAGGCTGTTGCTATGGTTTATGTGTGCCAGGAGAATGTCACGTGGTTGTTACGATACTGGAGGTGATTGCTAGGGTGTTGGAAGGTGGTTGCTATGGCATCTCTTGTGGTTGCTATGGCACCCCAGGTGGTTGCCAGTATGTCTGTGAGTCTATGTGAAATGTCTATGAGGGTCAGTGTGAGGTAGGTGTTATTTGGGTGTCTGTGGGCTCTATGTTTGATAGTTCTAGCTTGAAAGCTGTGAAGCTGTGAAACTGAAATGGTACTCATGAAGCAGTAGAGGAAATTTACACGGATACTATCCAATAAAGGTCCAAAGAGTGGACACTACTCAATCCCATTACTTAAGCAGTATGAAAGGCTGTGGTTTCTGATGGTCAACCAGCTTTTAGTTACACTGTGTTAAAATATAGTCCGATTAACGTAAAATTAAAAGATAAAAAAAAAATTAAAACAATTCAAACTTAGTCAAACGTGTCACAATTCTAGTTGTGCATTACAGTAAACAATAACGTTTGCATTGAGCTCATAAGCATAAACGGTTGTATGTTACAGTCTTTCATACTGTATTTATTCATTTGTTATTTTAGTTCAACCCCCACAGTAAGCAGATAAAGAGCAGTAAGTAGAAAAAGATGTGCATCATACAAAATACTAAATATAAGATATACTATAGAAATAAATAAATAAACAAGGCATCTGTTAGCAGAAAAATATAAAATATAAAAATAGAATTAAGAAACTACAAATTTACAGTTTACACAGGCAGTTGTGTGGATATCGCACATTTCTGAGCAGGTAATGTCTGGATATTGCACAGAAACTGTAGATATTGCACAGTAATAATTACAGATATTGCACATGTATGTATTGCACTTGTACCATTCTGGCAGCAGCAGATATTGCACATTAATTATAGGTAGGATATGATATAGGTCTAAGTACATAGATACCCCATCAATAATCTGGGATACCGTAGCAACCACCTAGTCCCATTTTAGCAAGCTTAGGCCGCTCATATTATATTTTATTTTTCTCTATTGGCCCTCGGCCCACCTCAGACAACGCATATAGGCCCCCAAGACAAAAAGTTAACTGCTGATTGACAGATCATGAGTTTGAACCCCGGCGAGGTCTCAGCCCTCCACAGTCAGGAGTCTGAGATGAGTATGCACTCAGCTCAGCTGAGGGGCCTCATATGATCACGGGAGACCTAACCTGGGGCTGGAAACTGGGAAAGACCGAATAGAGGGGCTGGGGGAAGGAGAACATATACAAACAGAGATATTAGTGTTATTAGTATTATTGATTAGTGTACAGAAAAGATCTAGCCACCTCATTGCCGTGGATAAGGTCTATATCGCCTTCCTCAGCCTTTGTGGCAATTATGGCAAGAGCAGCAACACCACCCGAATAAACAGCACAGAGACAAGCCTGTGGCTCCATAGTGACTCAATGAAAAGGTCCAGTTGGTTTGAAAGACCATAACATGCGGCCAGTTGACAAAAAGTCAGCTGAACATCACTTGTTGCTCCTTCCAGACCCACTTTAACTTCTTTACACCTCATATTCTCCTCACACATGGATTCTGCCCTCACCACTAGGCTAAGAAGGTAGCAGATAGCTAACCAGCTAACAGGCTAACGCTACAAATAATGAAAGACAGACTTCAACGCGTTTAAGCTTTTAAATCAAGAGCTTTTAATGCCCAAAAACCGAGACAAACAGGACTGTTACTTTCACGGTTGTGACTTATGGTCGAGCTTAAAAACGTCCTGATTTAAGCTGGAGCTGGCACTTAGCGCCGAGCTAACCGCGCTAGCTTGACGCTAACGGAGCTAGCGAGCGCTGTGAGGAGCGTTATCGAATCTCTGGCTTTAAAAACAGATAAAAACACACGGACACGGCTGTGAAGGAGGAACGCTGCGGTTCTCCGTCTGTGCCTGACGCTCGGTGTGAACACAGTTAAGCAGATGTGGTGAAACGTCTTCATTAGCATTATTATTTTTAGCATTATTAGCTGTGATTAGCTGTGAACAGTCCACAGATCGACCAAGCTGCAAACACCAGAACATCCCAGAGTCGCAGCGGTGAAGATTAATGTCATTTTAGTGTAGAAAAGAGGTGAGGAAGAGGGTGCAGGCAGGATGGAGTGGGTGGAGACGGGTGTCAGGGCTGATGTGTGACAGAAGGAGAGCAGCAAGAGTGAAAGGGAAGGTCTACAAGACAGCAGTGCGTCCTGCTATGATGTCTGGTTTGGAGACTGTGGCTCTGTCTAAAAGACAGGAGGCTGAGCTGGAGGTGGCGGAGATGAAGATGCTGAGATCTTCGTTGGGAGTGACCAGGCTGGACAAGATTAGAAATGAGCAGATCAGAGGGACGGTGAAGGTGGAGCAGTTTGGAGATAAAGCCAGAGAGGCCAGGTTGAGATGGTTTGGACATGTGTTGAGGAGGAATAGTGGATATATTGGGCAAAGAATGTTGGAGATGGAGCTGCCGGGTAGAAGGAGAAGAGGTAGACCTCAGAGAAGGTTTATGGATGTAGTGAAGGTGGACATGGAGATGGTTGGTGTGAAAGTAGAGGAGGCAGTGTGACGACCTCTAAAGGCGTTCGACGTCTCTTTATTTCCCCAAGCTTGTTTCACAAGGCTAGAACGCTGAAGCCCCGCCCCCTCATGCGTATGTATAAGCTAATAGCCAATTCCCAGCGCAGGAGGGGCGGGGCTCTGGGACGCGTACATAGCAGAAGGTAGAGCTCGTAAGTGTGAGCTACTAGCCAATCCCTTCGCAAGAGGGGAGGGGCCTGTGTGAATACGGGTGCGAAAACAAGAAGAGCGCACCCGAGTTGGGCAGTGATGCTTCTCCTGATCAGAGCAGCTGCTCTGTAGAGCTGGATGGAGAGTAAACTCAGGCACACAGCTTTAGCTTTAGAATCTCAGACAGCTTTAAGGACCTCAGCGCTTTTAACACCTCCTGAACATCTGAAAGACCTGGCCGAGCGAGGAGGATGAAGAGAGACGTCGTGAAGCTGAAGAGGAGGAGCAGAGAGGTCCTGCTGAGTGTTCTGGGAGTAGTGATAGTGATCTACTGCGCTGTCCACCTGGTCTTCTTCATCGCCAGACCCTCTCAGGTTCCGAAGCCCTCACGGGTTCGACGGGAAGTGGGTATGGATACTTTTAAATGGGCTCTGAGGGTCTGGTCCGCTGATGAACTGGTAAAGGCAGAGTGTGTGGGGGGGGGGGGGGGGGGGGGGGGGTGATTAAAGTACTTAAGTATAAAGTACTTGTACTTATATATGCTTGTGGCCTGTACTTGTATTTATACTTCATGAGGTAAAAAGTAGACTGGTATTACATAACTAATATATATATTTTCATAAACTAAAAAGTGGCCTGGAAGTAAGATAGTTCTTGAAGGGTTCTTTGCAAAAACGGTTCCGTACAGAACCATGAAGACTCAAAGAACTGTTTGCATGATTACAGGGTTCTTTGCATCATGAAAGGGCTCTTCAGATTAAAGGAGAATGTACTGTAAATGGTTCTACATAGAGCCTTTTCAAAAAAGCCCTATATAGCACCAAATTGTGACGATGCCACGCTTAATAATAGAAGAACCCTTTTTGGTGCTATATAGCACCCTTTTCAAAAAAAAGGTTCTATATAGAACCACATACCATTTCACCATGCAAAGAATCCTTTAATCATGGTTCTCTGTAGAACTGTTCTCCTCACTAAAGAACCCTTGAAGAATCTTTTTAAGTGTGTATATAATTAGTACCCACTTATAGTGTAGTTCATAGTATAGTTGCAGTACTTAGATGCAGTGGTGTAGGTATATTTTAGTACTCTTACTGCTAAAGTATACTTAAAATGACACTTTTACAGACTCAAAAGTGGGTGAGTTTAGACCCAAGAAGTAGTGAAATAGTACACTTACAAGTTTACTATCAGTGCATGGATATTAGTATACTTATTACATAAAGTATACTTGGAAATTCACTGTTTACCAGGTTTACTTAGTAAAATGAGCTGCAGTGTGTGGTGTGTTTTGTAAATCAGGCCCGGGCTGAATGGATTTGAACGGTCCTGTCCGTCTAACAGCCGCTAAACTCCAAACACAAACCGTTTATTCTGTGTTTGTCCGCAGGGAATGAGACGGAGTGTGTCTCTCCGCAGAGCTCCGAGTTTCCCCAGGGCTTCTTCACACTGCAGGAGAGGAGGGACGGGGGCATTATCATATACTTCATCATCGTGTTTTACATGTTTCTGGCCGTCTCGATCGTTTGTGATGATTATTTCTTGCCTTCTCTGGAAGTCATCAGCGACCGTAAGTTATTAATGCCGTTGTTATTGTTGTTTTCTGGTTGTTATTTTGTGTATACGACTCATTTTGTTGACCTTATTAGGCTTTTATTAATACTCCACGCTCTCAAAAAGGGGTGGCTTTTAAGGGTTCTTTAGTAAAAGCGAAGGCTCTGTGTTAAACTATAACTACATGCATCGTTCTTTGCATGGTGAAATGGTTCTTCAGGCTGATGGAAAAGGGGTTCCACTGTTGTTATGAAGTAGAACTTGTAATAACAGTAGATTAGATAGAACCATGTTCTGTTCTAAATCAATCTCAAGAACCATTTCACCATGCAAAGAACCGGGCACCGTTACTACTACTAGTAAATACAGTGATAACATTAGTAATAGTGATCATGCTGGCACCAGTGTTATTATTATTATTGTTATTGTTATTGTTATTGTTATTGTTATGTAAGTAGCCCGTGTGTCTTTCAACTTGTGCGCGTGACGGATTTGTTTGCATCATCAGGTCTCGGGCTCTCTCAGGACGTTGCCGGGGCAACCTTCATGGCGGCCGGAAGTTCGGCCCCTGAGCTGGTCACTGCTTTTCTAGGTAAAATAGTTAAACGCCGAAAAATGACCTCCCAGAAACCAACTTGGAGAGTTGAGAAAAAGTCAGAGGTCCACAAATACAGTGCACTCACAGTCCATCCAGCACCTACCAGCACAGATTGTTTGACTCGGTTCTTCTCTATTTGGACCCCTGTGGTCTAAAATAAAACACTAAAAGCCCCAGAGTGACCAAGAGTAAAGCAGGACAGGAGCGAAATGTTGATCACTGAACTTCTGCAGAGGAGACTCCACATCTTGACCACCTCAAAACAGATAATCAGTAATCTAAGCCATCTGTAAGTAAATGAAAGCAGGAGTGATATGTGTGTAGATTAAAGTCCAGAACTCGTTTGACTTTCGAAGATTTTTATTTCCATAATGATGGTTTTGTTTACTTTGGTGCTAATACCACTAGAACAGTGCGTGACCCCAAAGTACCCCCCACCATCGGTCACTTTGGGGTTTCCATAGTTCACCTTTCTACATAAAACATTTTACATTTATGGCATTTGGCTGACGCTCTTATCCAGAGTGACTTACAATCATTCTACACAAGAAGGTGAAGGTGGTGTTGGGAGTCTTGCCCAAGGACTCTTATTGGTATAGTGTGGGGGCTTACCCTGGTGGGGGACTGAACCCCAGAGGTGTTACCCACTACACTAACCAACCACAAAACAGAGTATTGTGTGTACAGAGAGATCAAGTCTATCCTCTAGGGGACGACCTTAAGGCTCATTTATGCTCAATGTTAAATACAGATATGGACGGAGGCTTCAGTCCATACTCTACACTCCTTTCGTCTGTGTTTGTCCACGTTCTCTGAAAGCTTACGGTTACAGACGAAATGGAGCAGTACCACCATGGGGGGGCAGTGTAGCCAATAGTAAAAATAATAAAATAATAAAAGTATAAAGAATTCTCTGTCCACTAGTCGGTCACAAAGTATTAAAGGCCTTACCAGAGAGCACAGCCTACGGCGCTGCCTCTTTCGTCTGTTTCATAGTCGGTTTACGGGGAGCCTGGAACCTTCCTATTCTCCCCCTTATATCAAAAACAGGACCAATAATTTTCCTTTTTTCTACAGTAAACGGGTTTTAGGCAGCAGGAGGCGGACTTTACTGCTAGAGTGGGATGATTGATGGGCGAGCGGAGCGGCTCATTGGCTGTTCACGCTCTGTGATGTCATGAATGTACATGAGGCGCCGTTTTAAACTCCTGTAACTCGAGTTTAAAAGCTCTTAAATAAAACAGCGGCGTTAAAATGTTTTATGTTCAGGAAATGCAGGAATTCTTTTACTGTAAAAATGTTTCCGTATTTCTAAACTGCGATTTTGCTCAAACGCTCCATATCAACCCATTCATTTTGGACTCGCTCGGGAGCGCCCCCTAGCGTCAGAGAAGCCAGAAACACATTGCGGAGCGGGAATTCTCCTCTCTACAGGTTCTCTGCTCGGTACATTATTATGACCTCCTCCATGTTTGTTGTTGTCAGACTCTAGAGTGCCATCTAGTGGATGTAATGCTTAACAATGTAAAGGACATATGGAATTATATGGGCAGTGACGGTTTCATTGTTTGAAACAGACGTGTTCTTTAGGTACATAACTGGGGTATAAGTGAGCCTTTACTCTGTTTATGTAACTCTATAACTCTAATGGCCAACGTTTCACCTCAAAGCGAAGAAAGCTGATCGATAAGACTCTGAGACACTGAGACATTCAAAGCGATTTTTTCAGACGGGATTTTTTATAAATTATATAATCAGCTTGCTGGTTACACCATGAGAGGGGAAGCCGTCCTCGTGGAGATCCTGCGCCAGGACAACCCAAATCTCATCAGCGTTTTCAAATGTTTTGGAAACAGTAATTTGACCTCCAGTCCTGAGAATGTGGTCTCTCCCCGCTCAGAGAGAGGGGTCTGGTCTTGTATGGCTGGGAATAACTGCCCAGAGGTGTTACTGCCAAGTAACAATAACTGCCAAGACGGCCACCAAGTGAACAGACCTTCCTGTAAGGACTTAAGGTTTTTGGGTTGCTACTGCACTAATATCCCCACAGTGAGGGGGCTTTTTTTCTTGAAGGGTGGGACTTTCTCCATAAATATATGCCATGTTGAGTGTTACAAGCTTTCCCGTTCATATTTCAAACATTTCCGTCTCCCCATTTCTAACATTGCTGGCTTTACTCAGTGTTGAATAGGAGTAAATGCATCATCATTAGAAGGTTCTAAGGAAAGTAATCGTAAATGTAATCAATGGAACGTAAGTTGGTTTTATCCACTCCTGAACACCATTAAAGATGTTTAACAGGTAACAGCTCACCTGTGCTTCCTCCTCAGGTGTGTTTGTGACGAAGGGGGATATCGGTGTGAGCACGATCGTGGGCTCGGCCGTGTACAACCTGCTGGGCATCTGCGCCGCCTGCGGAATATTAACCTCAGTGGTATGTAACTGTGGCTTTCTGGGAAAGATTATGCATGAACTCGCGAACACAAACGCCAAACAATTACAAGCGCTGTGTTCCTGGATCAAAGAGTACAGTACAGCACTGAGGAGTCTCAGCGCCGCCAAGAAAATGTTCCAAGCTGAGCAGAAAGTGGGTTAAACAATTAATAGCATTAGCATCAATGCAGATGAATGGGAAAGATTCGGAGTGGTTCTGAGGTACAGCGTGACGCGTACAGTAAAAAGAAAGCAGAATTATTGATCTTTGTTTAGAGCTCTGACGTAACATTTACTTCACAGTTAAAATGGTTTCAATTGCTACATCATCAACACTGTGCACTGTGATGTAGTTAATCCTGAACAAGACATCACTAAAACTGAACTTAATGAAGGTTTGATTAAACTAACTGAACTTAATGAAGGATTGATTAAACTAATTGAACTTAATGAAGGATTGATTAAACTAACTGAACTTAATGAAGGCTTGATTAAACTAACTGAACTTAATGAAGGCTTGATTAAACTAACTGAACTCAATGAAGGATTGATTAAACTAACTGAACTCAATGAAGGCTTGATTAAACTAACTGAACTTAATGAAGGCTTGATTAAACTAACTGAACTTAATGAAGGTTTGATTAAACTAACTGAACTCAATGAAGGATTGATTAAACTAACTGAACTTAATGAAGGCTTGATTAAACTAACTGAACTTAATGAAGGATTGATTAAACTAACTGAACTCAATGAAGGATTGATTAAACTAACTGAACTTAATGAAGGCTTGATTAAACTAACTGAACTTAATGAAGGCTTGATTAAACTAACTGAACTTAACGAAGGTTTGATTAAACTAACTGAACTCAATGAAGGCTTGATTAAACTAACTGAACTTAATGAAGGATTGATTAAACTAACTGAACTTAATGAAGGCTTGATTAAACTAACTGAACTTAATGAAGGATTGATTAAACTAATTGAACTTAATGAAGGATTGATTAAACTAACTGAACTTAATGAAGGCTTGATTAAACTAACTGAACTTAATGAAGGCTTGATTAAACTAACTGAACTCAATGAAGGATTGATTAAACTAACTGAACTTAATGAAGGATTGATTAAACTAACTGAACTTAATGAAGGCTTGATTAAACTAACTGAACTCAATGAAGGATTGATTAAACTAACTGAACTTAATGAAGGCTTGATTAAACTAACTGAACTTAATGAAGGTTTGATTAAACTAACTGAACTCAATGAAGGATTGATTAAACTAACTGAACTTAATGAAGGCTTGATTAAACTAACTGAACTTAATGAAGGCTTGATTAAACTAACTGAACTCAATGAAGGATTGATTAAACTAACTGAACTTAATGAAGGCTTGATTAAACTAACTGAACTTAATGAAGGTTTGATTAAACTAACTGAACTCAATGAAGGCTTGATTAAACTAACTGAACTTAATGAAGGATTGATTAAACTAACTGAACTTAATGAAGGATTGATTAAACTACCTGAACTTAATGAAGGCTTGATTAAACTAACTGAACTTAATGAAGGATTGATTAAACTAACTGAACTTAATGAAGGATTGATTAAACTAACTGAACTTAATGAAGGATTGATTAAACTAACTGAACTTAATGAAGGATTGATTAAACTAACTGAACTCAATGAAGTCTTGATTAAACTAACTGAACTTAATGAAGGCTTGATTAAACTAACTGAACTCAATGAAGGATTGATTAAACTAACTGAACTTAATGAAGGATTGATTAAACTAACTGAACTTAATGAAGGCTTGATTAAACTAACTGAACTCAATGAAGGCTTGATTAAACTAACTGAACTTAATGAAGGTTTGATTAAACTAACTGAACTTAATGAAGGCTTGATTAAACTAACTGAACTCAATGAAGGCTTGATTAAACTAACTGAACTTAATGAAGGATTGATTAAACTAACTGAACTCAATGAAGGATTGATTAAACTAACTGAACTTAATAAAGGCTTGATTAAACTAACCGAACTTAATGAAGGCTTGATTAAACTAACTGAACTCAATGAAGGCTTGATTAAACTAACTGAACTTAATGAAGGATTGATTAAACTAACTGAACTTAATGAAGGATTGATTAAACTAACTGAACTCAATGAAGGATTGATTAAACTAACTGAACTTAATGAAGGCTTGATTAAACTAACTGAACTTAATGAAGGATTGATTAAACTAACTGAACTTAATGAAGGCTTGATTAAACTAACTGAACTTAATGAAGGTTTGATTAAACTAACTGAACTTAATGAAGGCTTGATTAAACTAACTGAACTCAATGAAGGCTTGATTAAACTAACTGAACTCAATGAAGGATTGATTAAACTAACTGAACTCAATGAAGGATTGATTAAACTAACTGAACTTAATGAAGGCTTGATTAAACTAACTGAACTTAATGAAGGATTGATTAAACTAACTGAACTTAATGAAGGCTTGATTAAACTAACTGAACTTAATGAAGGATTGATTAAACTAACTGAACTTAATGAAGGCTTGATTAAACTAACTGAACTCAATGAAGGATTGATTAAACTAACTGAACTCAATGAAGGATTGATTAAACTAACTGAACTTAATGAAGGTTTGATTAAACTAACTGAACTTAATGAAGGCTTGATTAAACTAACTGAACTCAATGAAGGATTGATTAAACTAACTGAACTTAATGAAGGATTGATTAAACTAACTGAACTTAATGAAGGATTGATTAAACGAACTGAACTCAATGAAGGCTTGATTAAACTAACTGAACTTAATGAAGGCTTGATTAAACGAACTGAACTCAATGAAGGCTTGATTAAACTAACTGAACTCAATGAAGGTTTGATTAAACTAAATGAACTCAATGAAGGATTGATTAAACTAACTGAACTCAATGAAGGCTTGATTAAACTAACTGAACTTAATGAAGGATTGATTAAACTAACTGAACTTAATGAAGGCTTGATTAAACTAACTGAACTCAATGAAGGCTTGATTAAACTAACTGAACTCAATGAAGGCTTGATTAAACTAACTGAACTTAATGAAGGATTGATTAAACTAAATGAACTCAATGAAGGATTGATTAAACTAACTGAACTTAATGAAGGCTTGATTAAACTAACTGAACTCAATGAAGGATTGATTAAACTAACTGAACTCAATGAAGGCTTGATTAAACTACCTGAACTTAATGAAGGCTTGATTAAACTAACTGAACTTAATGAAGGATTGATTAAACTAACTGAACTTAATGAAGGCTTGATTAAACTAACTGAACTCAGTGAAGGCTTGATTAAACTAACTGAACTTAATGAAGGCTTGATTAAACTAACTGAACTTAATGAAGGCTTGATTAAACTAACTGAACTCAATGAAGGCTTGATTAAACTAACTGAACTTAATGAAGGCTTGATTAAACTAACTGAACTCAATGAAGGCTTGATTAAACTAACTGAACTCAATGAAGGATTGATTAAACTAACTGAACTCAATGAAGGCTTGATTAAACTAACTGAACTTAATGAAGGATTGATTAAACTAACTGAACTCAATGAAGGCTTGATTAAACTAACTGAACTCAATGAAGGTTTGATTAAACTAACTGAACTCAATGAAGGATTGATTAAACTAACTGAACTTAATGAAGGCTTGATTAAACTAACTGAACTCAATGAAGGCTTGATTAAACTAACTGAACTTAATGAAGGATTGATTAAACTAACTGAACTTAATGAAGGCTTGATTAAACTAACTGAACTCAACGAAGGATTGATTAAACTAACTGAACTTAATGAAGGATTGATTAAACTAACTGAACTCAATGAAGGCTTGATTAAACTAACTGAACTTAATGAAGGCTTGATTAAACTAACTGAACTTAATGAAGGCTTGATTAAACTAACTGAACTCAATGAAGGATTGATTAAACTAACTGAACTTAATGAAGGTTTGATTAAACTAACTGAACTCAATGAAGGTTTGATTAAACTAACTGAACTCAATGAAGGATTGATTAAACTAACTGAACTTAATGAAGGCTTGATTAAACTAACTGAACTCAATGAAGGCTTGATTAAACTAACTGAACTTAATGAAGGATTGATTAAACTAACTGAACACAATGAAGGATTGATTAAACTAACTGAACTCAATGAAGGATTGATTAAACTAACTGAACTTAATGAAGGCTTGATTAAACTAACTGAACTTAATGAAGGCTTGATTAAACTAACTGAACTTAATGAAGGCTTGATTAAACTAACTGAACACAATGAAGGATTGATTAAACTAACTGAACTCAATGAAGGATTGATTAAACTAACTGAACTCAATGAAGGCTTGATTAAACTAACTGAACTCAATGAAGGCTTGATTAAACTAACTGAACTTAATGAAGGCTTGATTAAACTAACTGAACTCAATGAAGGCTTGATTAAACTAACTGAACTCAATGAAGGCTTGATTAAACTAACTGAACTCAATGAAGGCTTGATTAAACTAACTGAACTTAATGAAGGCTTGATTAAACTAACTGAACTTAATGAAGGCTTGATTAAACTAACTGAACTCAATGAAGGCTTGATTAAACTAACTGAACTCAATGAAGGCTTGATTAAACTAACTGAACTTAATGAAGGCTTGATTAAACTAACTGAACTCAATGAAGGCTTGATTAAACTAACTGAACTCAATGAAGGCTTGATTAAACTAACAGAACTTAATGAAGGATTGATTAAACTAACTGAACTCAATGAAGGATTGATTAAACTAACTGAACTTAATGAAGGCTTGATTAAACTAACTGAACTTAATGAAGGCTTGATTAAACTAACTGAACTCAATGAAGGCTTGATTAAACTAACTGAACTTAATGAAGGATTGATTAAACTAACTGAACACAATGAAGGATTGATTAAACTAACTGAACTCAATGAAGGATTGATTAAACTAACTGAACTCAATGAAGGCTTGATTAAACTAACTGAACTTAATGAAGGCTTGATTAAACTAACTGAACTCAATGAAGGCTTGATTAAACTAACTGAACTCAATGAAGGCTTGATTAAACTAACTGAACTCAATGAAGGCTTGATTAAACTAACTGAACTTAATGAAGGCTTGATTAAACTAACTGAACTTAATGAAGGCTTGATTAAACTAACTGAACTCAATGAAGGCTTGATTAAACTAACTGAACTCAATGAAGGCTTGATTAAACTAACTGAACTTAATGAAGGCTTGATTAAACTAACTGAACTCAATGAAGGCTTGATTAAACTAACTGAACTCAATGAAGGCTTGATTAAACTAACAGAACTTAATGAAGGATTGATTAAACTAACTGAACTCAATGAAGGATTGATTAAACTAACTGAACTTAATGAAGGCTTGATTAAACTAACTGAACTTAATGAAGGCTTGATTAAACTAACTGAACTCAATGAAGGCTTGATTAAACTAACTGAACTTAATGAAGGATTGATTAAACTAACTGAACTCAATGAAGGCTTGATTAAACTAACTGAACTCAATGAAGGCTTGATTAAACTAACTGAACTTAATGAAGGCTTGATTAAACTAACTGAACTCAATGAAGGCTTGATTAAACTAACTGAACTTAATGAAGGCTTGATTAAACTAACTGAACTTAATGAAGGATTGATTAAACTAACTGAACTCAATGAAGGATTGATTAAACTAACTGAACTCAATGAAGGCTTGATTAAACTAACTGAACTTAATGAAGGATTGATTAAACTAACTGAACTCAATGAAGGCTTGATTAAACTAACTGAACTCAATGAAGGCTTGATTAAACTAACTGAACTTAATGAAGGATTGATTAAACTAACTGAACTCAATGAAGGATTGATTAAACTAACTGAACTTAATGAAGGCTTGATTAAACTAACTGAACTTCAATGAAGGCTTGATTAAACTAACTGAACTCAATGAAGGCTTGATTAAACTAACTGAACTTAATGAAGGCTTGATTAAACTAACTGAACTCAATGAAGGCTTGATTAAACTAACTGAACTTAATGAAGGCTTGATTAAACTAACTGAACTTAATGAAGGCTTGATTAAACTAACTGAACTTAATGAAGGCTTGATTAAACTAACTGAACTCAATGAAGGCTTGATTAAACTAACTGAACTTAATGAAGGATTGATTAAACTAACTGAACTCAATGAAGGCTTGATTAAACTAACTGAACTCAATGAAGGATTGATTAAACTAACTGAACTCAATGAAGGATTGATTAAACTAACTGAACTCAATGAAGGATTGATTAAACTAACTGAACTTAATGAAGGCTTGATTAAACTAACTGAACTCAATGAAGGATTGATTAAACTAACTGAACTTAATGAAGGCTTGATTAAACTAACTGAACTTAATGAAGGCTTGATTAAACTAACTGAACTCAATGAAGGCTTGATTAAACTAACTGAACTTAATGAAGGATTGATTAAACTAACTGAACTCAATGAAGGATTGATTAAACTAACTGAACTCAATGAAGGCTTGATTAAACTAACTGAACTTAATGAAGGATTGATTAAACTAACTGAACTCAATGAAGGCTTGATTAAACTAACTGAACTCAATGAAGGCTTGATTAAACTAACAGAACTTAATGAAGGATTGATTAAACTAACTGAACTTAATGAAGGCTTGATTAAACTAACTGAACTTAATGAAGGCTTGATTAAACTAACTGAACACAATGAAGGATTGATTAAACTAACTGAACTCAATGAAGGATTGATTAAACTAACTGAACTCAATGAAGGATTGATTAAACTAACTGAACACAATGAAGGATTGATTAAACTAACTGAACTCAATGAAGGATTGATTAAACTAACTGAACTTAATGAAGGCTTGATTAAACTAACTGAACACAATGAAGGATTGATTAAACTAACTGAACTCAATGAAGGATTGATTAAACTAACTGAACTTAATGAAGGCTTGATTAAACTAACTGAACTTAATGAAGGCTTGATTAAACTAACTGAACTTAATGAAGGCTTGATTAAACTAACTGAACACAATGAAGGATTGATTAAACTAACTGAACTCAATGAAGGATTGATTAAACTAACTGAACTCAATGAAGGCTTGATTAAACTAACTGAACTCAATGAAGGCTTGATTAAACTAACTGAACTCAATGAAGGCTTGATTAAACTAACTGAACTTAATGAAGGCTTGATTAAACTAACTGAACTCAATGAAGGCTTGATTAAACTAACTGAACTCAATGAAGGCTTGATTAAACTAACTGAACTTAATGAAGGCTTGATTAAACTAACTGAACTTAATGAAGGCTTGATTAAACTAACTGAACTCAATGAAGGCTTGATTAAACTAACTGAACTCAATGAAGGCTTGATTAAACTAACTGAACTTAATGAAGGCTTGATTAAACTAACTGAACTCAATGAAGGCTTGATTAAACTAACTGAACTCAATGAAGGCTTGATTAAACTAACTGAACTTAATGAAGGATTGATTAAACTAACTGAACTCAATGAAGGATTGATTAAACTAACTGAACTTAATGAAGGCTTGATTAAACTAACTGAACTCAATGAAGGCTTGATTAAACTAACTGAACTCAATGAAGGCTTGATTAAACTAACTGAACTCAATGAAGGATTGATTAAACTAACTGAACTCAATGAAGGCTTGATTAAACTAACTGAACTTAATGAAGGCTTGATTAAACTAACTGAACTTAATGAAGGCTTGATTAAACTAACTGAACTCAATGAAGGCTTGATTAAACTAACTGAACTTAATGAAGGATTGATTAAACTAACTGAACTCAATGAAGGCTTGATTAAACTAACTGAACTCAATGAAGGATTGATTAAACTAACTGAACTTAATGAAGGATTGATTAAACTAACTGAACTCAATGAAGGATTGATTAAACTAACTGAACTTAATGAAGGCTTGATTAAACTAACTGAACTCAATGAAGGATTGATTAAACTAACTGAACTTAATGAAGGATTGATTAAACTAACTGAACTTAATGAAGGCTTGATTAAACTAACTGAACTCAATGAAGGCTTGATTAAACTAACTGAACTTAATGAAGGATTGATTAAACTAACTGAACTTAATGAAGGCTTGATTAAACTAACTGAACTCAATGAAGGATTGATTAAACTAACTGAACTCAATGAAGGATTGATTAAACTAACTGAACTCAATGAAGGCTTGATTAAACTAACTGAACTTAATGAAGGATTGATTAAACTAACTGAACTTAATGAAGGCTTGATTAAACTAACTGAACTCAATGAAGGATTGATTAAACTAACTGAACTTAATGAAGGCTTGATTAAACTAACTGAACTTAATGAAGGCTTGATTAAACTAACTGAACTCAATGAAGGCTTGATTAAACTAACTGAACTTAATGAAGGCTTGATTAAACTAACTGAACTTAATGAAGGCTTGATTAAACTAACTGAACTCAATGAAGGATTGATTAAACTAACTGAACTCAATGAAGGCTTGATTAAACTAACTGAACTTAATGAAGGATTGATTTAACTAACTGAACTTAATGAAGGCTTGATTAAACTAACTGAACTCAATGAAGGATTGATTAAACTAACTGAACTCAATGAAGGATTGATTAAACTATTAAACTTCTTTCCTTCGCTGTTCTGTGTTCAGGTGAGTCGTCTGACCTGTTGGCCGTTGTTCAGGGACTGCGTGGCGTACGCAATCAGCGTCGCTGCTGTAATCGCCATCATCTCCGATAATCAGGTGTACTGGTGAGTGTGACACAGTTTGGGCTTCTTCGTCTCACGTTTATCACCATTTGAGTTGAGTGTGCTGATGTTAGCGCCGTGCTCATCGGTGGGGTATAAGCTTCCATTACTTATTAGGTAAATGAGCCTCGTAGCTTGTAACTAATTAAAAATGCTTTCTGGATGTGAAGGGTTGTGAGATCTGTGTTGCCAAAGCTACATGATATTACTCAGATATCACATACAGTGCCATTCATTTACCTTCATAAGGATGAATAATTGAAAGCTATAGTTTGATGTATTAATATGACAGTACATATAAGCCTAAGTGTAATATGAACAAAGAGTGAGCAATAAGGTAAACATGAAAAATGAAGGTAGACATCTGAATATCATTAATCAGAAACTGATGATAAGCTTGTTCTGCTAAATCTATTGTTTCCTCCAGTAATATCGTCAGTTTTTCTGTATCGGTCAGTTTGGTGAAGGTGGGGATTTTGTTCGTACACAGTCAACTGTCAGTGGGATTATAACAAAGTGGAAGCGATTGGGAACGACAGCAGCTCAGCCACGAAGTGGTCGGCCACGTAAAATGACAGAGCGGTCAGCGGATGCTGAGGGGCATAGTGCGCAGAGGTCACCGACTTTCTGCAGAGTCAATCACTACAGACCTCCAAACCTCATGTGGCCTTCAGATCAGCTCAAGAACAGCGTAGAGAGCTTCATGGAATGGGTTTCCATGGCCGAGCAGCTGCATCCAAGCCTTACATCACCAAGCGCAATGCAAAGCGTGGAATGCAGTGGAGTAAAGCGGCGTTTAGTTAACATTAGTTGGCAGAAAGTTAAAGGCTCAATGAAAGCTGAATTCATTCACATCAACAGCATAAATGAGGAAGTGTGTGTGTGTGTGTGTGTGTGTGTGCCAGGTATGACGCGGCGTGTCTGCTGCTGGTGTACGGCGTGTACATCGTGGTGCTGTGTTTTGACCTGCGGATCAGTGAGTACATGATGCGGCGCTTCAGTCCGTGCTGCGTCTGTTTGAGTAAGAGTGTGGACGAGCGCCCTGAACAGCAGCCTCTGATTGGGTGGAATAACGACTCCAGTCTGAGGGTCCCGAGCCGCTCCCGGACTGACAGTGGGATTTTCCAAGACGATTCTGGATATTCGCACCTGTCCCTCAGCCTGCACGGCCTCAACGAAATCCCAGAAGGTACAGCAATATAAACGAGTCTAGTCAGGTGTGTGAAGCTCTGACGTCACAATGATCCGATTCAGTAATGATTCTTCATGATGATTCAGTAAATCAGATCTGTCACCACCATCGAAATCAATTCAATTCAATTACTGCCTCCTTCGTTAGCACTGTAGCTTCAAGCTTATGCATTTGGATTAATCTGTCTGTCCATCCGTCCATCTGACTGTCTGTGTCTGTCTATCTGTCTGTCTGTCTGTCTGTCTGTTCTAGAGCGGAAGAGTGTGTTCAATATGCCGGAGAATGACCTCAAGCGGATCCTGTGGGTTCTGTCTCTGCCCGTGATTGTGCTGCTGTTTCTGACCATTCCAGACTGCAGGAGGCGCTACTGGAGGAAATGCTACATGCTAACCTTCTTCATGTCGGCAGTGTGGATCTCGGCCTTCACGTACGTCCTCGTCTGGATGGTCACTGTGATCGGTGAGTCCTGCGTCTTTAACGGAAACAGGCTTGATTGTGCCGTTACGGTGGGGTCCCACACACACACTGCATCTCAGCAGGGAGTTTATCACAATATACATTAGAATAAATTCATATTCATAATTCAAATAAACATAAAAACAATAAACAGTAACAAGAATTTCTCGGGTCCATATTTTTCCTGGACACCTTCACAGCCGCCACAGAGACTCGTTAATATCATCAATTACATCATGAGCTCAATTTACTGAGCACTGATTGGTCAAACCAGGAGCTGCTTCATAACTACAGATAATACTGGGCTTCCTCGAGGAGAGGCTTGGAGATGGGTCAACACACACACCAACATCCAGAACATCACTTTTATTATATACATATTATTCTATAAATTTTGTTTATTCAAATATTAACACTTTTCTCAGCAAATAAACACAAACTACACAAATGAATAGATTTTGAAAATGTGTCTTGGGTGCCTAAGACTTTCACACAGTGTGGTATATTCAACCAAAACCATATACGTCCATAGAAACATTTCAGTCGGAATGGCATGTCAGTTCGGAATTCGGAATGTGATTTCTTTCTAATTGACTGAGGTTGGTAATTCTGTATATAATCCATTAAGCAGAAGAATATGGTTGGGATAGTGTAGCGTAGTGTGGTTGGTTAGTGTAGTGGTTAACACCTCTGCCTTCTATGCTGTAGACTGGGGTTCAATCCCCCACCTGGGTAAGCACCATCTGCTATACCAATAAGAGTCCTTGGGCAAGACTCCCAACACCACCTTGGCTTACCTGTGTAAAATAATCGAATTGTAATTCGCTCTGGATAAGAGTGTCAGCCAAATGCCATAAATGTAAGAATAATAGGCACACACATGTGCTGTGGTTCTCATGGACTTCAGCTTCCCTTGATTTGGCCATTGATCCTCTGCAGAGGGTTACATAACAAAACCAGAATTATGCGGATAGCTTGAGTCCTAAGCTGCCTTACTATCCGCCAAATCCACTTTCAAACGCTGCGGCTGACAAAGACCAGTCAAGACGGAGGACAGAATCCAAGAAATATTAGCCTGCCGTCACCATTCAGCCAAATTATTACTATTGCTGCTGCTTCTCAGTGCATTACTTGCTGTTTTCAGATCTAAGCCGTTGGCCTGGGAGGTCGCCAGGCATTTAAAGACTTTAATCGTGCTACATTAATCCAAAAGTTGATTTGTAATTCCACAGTAGGCCTATTGTGTGCGTGGTTATACTGCAAATTTTGCAACACTGGACATGTAACAGACCTTTAAGTGCAGTTAAAAGCTTATTAGATGATATCAGGAGCTGCTGGGAGGTTTCTGAGAAGCACACAGCGACATCACATGCTCTTTTACTCCATTCCTGAGATGCCAGCGCCGTATCCTGAGGGAATTGGGGGAGTCTGGAGGCCGGGGATTAAGGGCCGCCGGACCCCGGAGACCATGTGATTCACTCGGGAGGATAATAGGATTATTATCCGGGGAAAGAGCGTGCAAACTCACATGAGCGAGGGCCGTGTGGAACGGAGCAAGGCGCTGGGCAGGTAGTGAGGAGGAGCGAAGCCTCGGGGCAGTGAGCGTGAGGGTGAGCGCGGCCTGCAGGCGGGATTCTCAGAGCGGGTTTTATAACACAGTCCACATGCGGCTCTGCTGGCTCGGGCCTTTACGGATAGTGCGTGCTTTATGGAGTCTCTGAATTGAATTGAGAACCATTTGTCACTGAAATTGGACCTCTGCGTTTAACCCAGCCGTGCAGTGAAACACCGCACACTAGTGAACACACACACTAGGGGGCAGTGAGCACACTTGCCCGGAGCGGTGGGCAGCCCTATCCACGGCACCCGGGGAGCAGTTGGGGGTTAGGCGTCTTGCTCAAGGGCACTTCAGTCACAGAGAGCTGAGGGGATCGAACCGGCGACCTTCTGGTCACAGGGCTGGTTCCCTGACCTCCACGACTGCCCTCACGACTGCCCCATTACTGAGGACTCCTGTCTGATGTCACTTTCACAGTCTGGTCATAGCACTAATAACACTATTTATTATTAATAACACTATTTATTATTAATAAGACTATATTTATTAAAAAAGCTTTTAAAAATGTATTTAAAAAAAGAAGAAAATTCTTGTGCTACATGGTTTAAAAAGATGATTCTTCTTCCTTATTAAAGAAAAATAGAACCATGAACACTTTTTCATGATTCTGGGGTTCTTCACATCATGAAATGGTTCTTAACATTGATTCAGAATAAGCTATAGATGCTGTCACCTTTTCGAAAATGGTTCTGCAGCACCAAAAAAGGTTCTGCTATTCTTATGAAGTCAAGCTTGTACACTTCAGATGTTTTTTCAAAGGTTCTTTAATAAAGAAAATGTTTCCATATAAGCACTCAAAGAACCTTTTGCATGGTCACAGCGTTCTTTGCATCATGAAGGGTTCCTCACATTGATGGACAAAGTGCTGAAGATGCTTCTATATAGAACCATTTTGGAAATAGCACCAAAAAGGGTTCTTCTATTGTCGTGATGTCAGGCTCACAGTAGAAGAACCCTTTTTGGTGCTATGTAGAACCATACATAACACCCGAAGAACCATTTCACCATGCAAAGAACCATTTAATCATGCCAAGGGTTCTTTGAGTGCTCATACAGAGCTGTTTTCTTTACTAAGAACCTCGGAGGAGAAGAACTTCATTCTTCTGTTTGTTCATCACACTGGGACCCTGGTCTGGTGACTTTTTCATAATAAACAAAACGTTCCCATTTGGTTTATATGTCATATTTTAGTCGTACTGGACATGCGCACTGCCTCGAGGCATGCAAGCACTAACACTCAGGCTTTCCTTTAAAGGGGAATTCCACAGACTTTCCAAAACTTCTCCACGATGTAATCGTTAGGGTGTCATTTAGAGCGGCTTGATGTAAAATTGTAGAGAAATTCGGAAATATGTCGGTTCCTAGGGAAATATATAGGTGGAGGCATACATGCAGGGCACTGTGAGGCAAAATAGGCTCCAAAGAAAACTGATTATTCCAGATTTTCCACTATTTTCCATCTTCAACATTCCATATAACCTCAGAAGCCTCGTGTAGGTTCTCTGGTGGTTCTGGATGGTAAATAAAATTTAAAAAAGAAAGAAGGCCTTTCCACAAACTTGTGGAGTCCATGCAGCTCGAGGCACAATGACACACCACCAAATACTAATAATTCTGGAATTCTAGTAGAGTGGAATTTCAAAGATTTTGCTTTTGCTTCAGATTATTATGCCGATGAGGGAATTTGTAATGAAAATCTTTCTGTTAACTCAGCATCTTCACCAGCGCTCGCAGACCTTTGGAGCCCGCTGTGAACAGGTACAGGCCATGTAAAGCTTTATAAACAATCAAAGACACTTTATATTTGATTCTGTAGTGAACTGGGAGTCAGTGTGGAGATGCCGAGGCCGGAGACGTGCTTCCGCTTGTTTGTGCACAGGGTCTGTGGCATTCTGAACTAGTTGTAAACAAGCAAGTGCCAAGAGACGTGACATTACAGATAACTAATTAAGTGAGCGCCGTATGTCAGTTCATTGTGATCGCCTGGCATTTCATTTTAATCATGTTTATTAACTTCTACCATTTTCATAGCAAGTACTATTTATTTCTTGATGTGTCCATCTCATTAAACCCTCCTCTAAAGGTTCTTCATAGAACAGGTTCCTCATCTGTTTCATATCTAAACGCTCCGTTATCTTCATCACTACTTTCCAAACCCGCTGCAGCAGCTTCAGCAGCTGGAAACTCTCTGACGCCGTTTCACACGAGTCTCCGACGTGGACTGAATGAAGGATGAAGGGTTTCCGGCGTGACGGTCAGTCCTTAGTGATCTCCTGAGTGTCCGTCGGTCAGTTTCACTCAGAATGTAGACGGACACACGAATCCAGCAGCTCCACGCGGTGAGAGGCTGATGACATGTGTCTCAGCCCCTCTTCACAGGCTCATAACTCCGGATGTGATGAGATGGAATGGAAAGGGCGGCTCTACGGATTCACGAAGTGATAGAACCAGAATTCTGTGCTGGATCATCCCGAAGTGAGAGAAACAGATATAGAAACAGAGAATTTGATGAATGGGTGAGTTTGTGGACCTCAGAGGGAATGAACTTAGAAATAAAGACACGACTTCTGAGATTTTTCTGCTGGCCTCGGTTTGAGGAACCTCGGCCTCGGGGCGGGGGGGCCTCTTACATCCCTGTGATGTTTTCCCACGTTAATGAATTAAATTGCTGTCACCACAGAAATGCAAAAAGGGCAAAAAGGCCAACATGTAGATTGCTTGTGCCGTGCTTGACCACGATAAAGAAAGCACCTGTTAATACTCTGAATCCATCTGCTATTCACCCCAGACATCTACAGGGTTCTGGCTCATTAGCCTTTACCCATCATGGTCAGCTGTTCCAGTAGCCAGTGTTAGCTAGATAAGTGTGAGGTAATTAATAACATGATAAACTTAAATGAGTGGACTTTATTAAGAAAACATGCAAACTTTCCTTAATAGGTTTACGCTTCAATACCCTTCAGCCAGATGCACTCTCAGGCCCAGTGACGTCACGGGCACATGCACTCTCAGCCAGATGCACTCTCAGGCCCAGTGACATCATGGGCACATGCACTCTCAGCCAGATGCACTCTCAGGCCCAGTGACATCATGGGCACATGCACTCTCAGCCAGATGCACTCTCAGGCCCAGTGACTTCACGGGCACATGCACTCTCAGCTAGATGCACTCTCGGCTCCAGTGATGTCACGTGCACATGCACTCTCAGCCAGATGCACTCTCAGGCCCAGTGACTTCATGGGCACATGCACTCTCAGCTAGATGCACTCTCGGCTCCAGTGATGTCACGTGCACATGCACTCTCAGCCAGATGCACTCTCAGGCCCAGTGACTTCATGGGCACATGCACTCTCAGCTAGATGCACTCTCGGCTCCAGTGATGTCACGTGCACATGCACTCTCAGCCAGATGCACTCTCAGGCCCAGTGACGTCACGGGCACATGCACTCTCAGCCAGATGCACTCTCAGGCCCAGTGACTTCACGGGCACATGCACTCTCAGCTAGATGCACTCTCGGCTCCAGTGATGTCACGTGCACATGCACTCTCAGCCAGATGCACTCTCAGGCCCAGTGACTTCATGGGCACATGCACTCTCAGCTAGATGCACTCTCGGCACCAGTGATGTCACGTGCACATGCACTCTCAGCCAGATGCACTCTCAGGCCCAGTGACGTCACGGGCACATGCACTCTCAGCCAGATGCACTCTCAGGCCCAGTGACTTCACGGGCACATGCACTCTCAGCTAGATGCACTCTCGGCTCCAGTGATGTCACGTGCACATGCACTCTCAGCCAGATGCACTCTCAGGCCCAGTGACATCACGGGCACATGCACTCTCAGCTAGATGCACTCTCGGCTCCAGTGATGTCACGTGCACATGCACTCTCAGCCAGATGCACTCTCAGGCCCAGTGACTTCATGGGCACATGCACTCTCAGCTAGATGCACTCTCGGCTCCAGTGATGTCACGTGCACATGCACTCTCAGCCAGATGCACTCTCAGGCCCAGTGACTTCATGGGCACATGCACTCTCAGCTAGATGCACTCTCGGCTCCAGTGATGTCACGTGCACATGCACTCTCAGCCAGATGCACTCTCAGGCCCAGTGACTTCACGGGCACATGCACTCTCAGCTAGATGCACTCTCGGCTCCAGTGATGTCACGTGCACATGCACTCTCAGCCACAATGGCAGAAGCACTGGGGAAAAGCATCCCAACGGAACCGGAACGTTTGGCTGCTGCTGCTCAGCGACATCACTTAATCCGTCCATAGCTCAGCTAGAGAGCTACATTTAATGTACCTTCCTGATGAAAAAGGTCATAGAACCCATTAAAACATCTGTTGGTTCCTGATGGTTTACAGTAGTTGGTAATGGTTTTCTGTGTTTTCCTGATGGGCTGATATCACAGCGTAGAGGATTCTGATCGTTTAATCTGGTGTTTTGGGACTGGTTCCACATACATTTGATCATTTCCTAATGGCCTCTAATGGTGACCATCAAGCCAATTCCCTTTGGGAAGCAAAACCATCAGGTTTCACTCCTAACGGCCCTGCAGACACAGTTGCATTGTGACTGTTTCTGTGCCCACAGAGTTCTCGGCAATGCAATTCCTAAGAGAGTTATGAACGTTGTAGAACTTTCTAGGAGGCTGTGACGACGTTGACGAGACGATTGTACTACATTGGCCGTGACAGCCTCCTCGAATCCCTACTGGGCTCTGTTTTAATCAGTATTACGGTTTTAATAACCGGCTCTGATCGACTTCAGCCTGGCTTTCATGAGTTTCAGTAGCTGTTTTGCTTTTTCTGTATTCATGTCTGAATGTTGTGGAAGGTTTTATTTTGAAAGTTTCCATATTTTATTACTTTATTATCACTATGGCAACACTAATATACATTCAGTGTAGCTCTTCTTGTCCAGCAGTTCATGTTTTGCTGTTTTTCCTCATAAAACTGACAAAAGCCCTGTGGTGGCAGAGCAGCACTGACGTCATCAGTAGGCTGGCAGTGCTGGTCTGCAGCCAGACCCTTCTCCAAATATTTCCATGGCATTTTCCTTTATTTCATCCTGAATGAACTTCACACACAAAGTAGAGGACAAAAATATTTTCAAATGATGTCAAAAATGGAGATACGAGGTTTTGTTCCGACAGCAGCGATGTGCTGGGTTTTGGATGCTGGTATGCTGGTCTACCAGCATGACTATACTGGGTGACTAGCTACGTCAGCACCAGACCAGCATAAGCTTGTGGAGGTGTTCAGTATCTCTAGTAGACTTGATGATGTGGTCTCTGACCCTGTGTGACTCCCTGTTATCTAAGAGCCGACAGCCGCAGCAGAGAGGGGGGTTTCTTGCTTTAAGTGCTAGAATCAGTCACTTAGGGCCTCCGAACCACCAGGGAGCGCCAAGAATGTACGTTTTAAAATTTGTTCAGTTGAAAAAGTGGAAGGAGAGTTTTTTTTTCCTGATCAAAGTTCATCGTTTTAATTATCGTCGCTGTCCAGAGGGAAACACGCCTCTCCATTTTTTTCCCAAAATTATTTGAGCTCAGCTGCTGTTCTTGATGAATGGACCAATAGAAATGCTGTAATATTGTTTGGAATAAAAGCTTGTTACATTCACTTATAGGAGCGGTTTTCCCTGGAAAAATCACTGTTTTGGGGGCAGCGACATTATTTTCCTTGCATTTTTCTGTGTGTGTGTGTGTGTGTGTGTGTGTGCGCGTTCAGGAGAGACGCTGAACATTCCCGACACGGTGATGGGCCTCACTCTGCTGGCGGCTGGAACCAGCATCCCTGACACCGTGGCCAGCGTGATGGTGGCACGAGAGGGTAAAGAAACACACACACACATCTTCTAAGCTGCTTCTCCTTCTGGGTTGCGGGGGGTGCTGGAGCCTATCCCAGCTGTCATTGGGTGGAAGGCAGGATACACCCTGGATGGGTCGCCAGTCCATCACAGGGCAGACAGACAGACAGACAGACAGATTCACACCTAGGGGTAATTCCACACAGAGAGGACCCCGGTCAGCCGTCTGGACAAAACACTGCACTGTTCATCTATTTGATAAAATACACTCTTAAAAAAGACGCCCTTTAGTAGAGACACTGGTTCTGGTTCTATATAGAACCATGAACACTCCAAGAACCATCTCCATGCTTAAATTGTTCTTTGCATGGTGTAATTGAGACGGGTTGTGCTACTGTATAGAAGCGTGACATCATAACAGCAACAGCAGAACCGTTTTTGGTGCCGTGTTTAAGCAGTAGAACCCGAGAGGGAGTGCATCATCGTGAAATAACGCCATGGCTGTGACTTTATGATGCGGCCAAATAACAGCCGTGATGTTATACGTGATAACACACAACCTCGAGATGTTCGCAGTTCCTTCCACCAAATTACAGTTCCAGCTTGTTGCTACGTCAGAGTAACGAGCTCCGCCCACCCGCTGCTCAGCCGGCAGTTCGTTCTCCAGCTCCTTACACTAAATTCCCAAACTGTCGTCTCCACTGAGCAGCTTCTCAGACTGAGCAGGTCAGTTTTACGGCTCAGTCTGATTTGGTCCGACTCTGAAGATCAGACACGTCTGGCGAATGGTGTCGGGTTCATTTCTGGCTGATTCCAGGTTGTTCAGCTGTTCTTCTGTCTCAGCTGCCGACTGAAAAGCTGCTCAGTGGTGACGACGGTTTGGGAATTTAGCGTCGTCTCGTCTTCAGAGTCGGACCAAATCGGCTGTCGGTCAGATGTGATCTTAACAGTGTCCGTTTTCTGTTTGTGGCAAAGTAAGAAGTAAAAACTTCAGATGGCTGAGCATCTCCTACAGCTGTCAGAGTCGTTGCTTAGCAACAGTGTCTCAGTGGAGTGATACAGTGTGAAAAAGTGTGATGTTATGGTGAAATAACAGCAGTTAGACGCCTCTCAACCAATCAGCTCGCATGGCCGGAACTCACTGCTGTATAAAGATCCATATACAACATGTTCCCCATCGATCTGAAGGACTGTTTCCTTCTTTCTTGGTGGTTCTGCAGGGTGAGTCAAAAGTCACAGGACACCGTCTTATTTTATTATTTATTTTTTTTGCTGTCACAAGCCTCCACGATGCGGTGCTGAAGGTGCTGAAGGTGCGGATTTTCTCAGCATACTCAATTTGTTTGAGATGATCCCAGAGATAAAAAATAAAATAAAATAAAACGTGTCCTGTGACTTTTGACTCACCCTGTCTTCACTAGACCCACTGTCTTTACTAAAGAACCTCTTTAGGCAGTAAACATACGGAGTACATATAAACTAGACTTGCATTTCTTGAATATTTCCAAGGAATGAGTCACAGAATTCAATCAAATAGCAGAAAGAAGGAAAAAAAGAACAAATGAAAGAAAGAAAGAAAATGGAGAGAAATAAAAAAGACAAGCAAAGAAATTCAGAAAGAAAGAAAAAGAAAGCTGCCCACTCTCACAGTAAGAAGAGTCTGATTGACACTCATTCGTCCATTTTTCTCAACTCAGTGTTTCTAGACTACATTTCCAAAAGTTTTCACTCCCCCATCCAAATCAGTGAATTCAGGTGTTCCAGTCACTTCTATGGCCACAGGTGTATAAAGCCGAGCCCCTCGGCCTGCAGACTGCTTCTACAGACATTAGTGAAAGAATGGGTCGCTCTCAGGAGCTCAGTGAATTCCAGCGTGGTACCGTGATCGGACGCCACCTGTGCAGCAAGTCCAGTCGTGAAATTTCCTCACTACTAAATATTCCACAGTCCACTGTCAGTGGGATTATAACAAAGTGGAAGCGATTGGGAACGACAGCAACTCAGCCACAAAGTGGTCGGCCACGTAAAATGACAGAGCGGTCAGCGGATGCTGAGGGTCATAGTGCGCAGAGGTCACCGACTTTCTGCAGAGTCAATCACTACAGACCTCCAAACTTCATGTGGCCTTCAGATCAGCTCAAGAACAGCGTAGAGAGCTTCATGGAATGGGTTTCCATGGCCGAGCAGCTGCATCCAAGCCTTACATCACCAAGCGCAATGCAAAGCGTGGAATGCAGTGGAGTAAAGCGCCGCCACTGGACTCTAGAGCAGTGGAGACGTGTTCTCTGGAGTGACCAATCACGCTTCTCCATCTGGAAATCTGATGGACGAGTCTGGGTTTGACGGTTGCCAGGAGACGGTACTTGTCTGACTGCATTGTGCCAAGCGTAAAGAAGGGAAGCCAATACTTTTGGAAATATAGTGTATATCCTTTAATATCACATTTTTGTAGAAAGTCTTTTTCCAGTAAAGAACTCTAGTGTGGTTAATGGTTACTGCTCTGGTTCTGGTTCTGAATAAGGTGTGATGGATCTGCTGTTCTCGTGCAGGTAAAGGAGACATGGCCATGTCCAACATCGTGGGCTCCAACGTGTTCGACATGCTGTGTCTGGGTCTGCCCTGGTTCATCAAGACAGTCTTCGTGGACACCACAGCACCGGTGCTGGTGAACAGCAAAGGCATGGTCTTCATCACCTCCACCCTGCTCCTCTCCATCGTCTTCCTCTTCCTCGTCGTCCACATCAATGGCTGGAAGCTGGACTGGAAGCTGGGCATCGTGTGTCTGCTGTGCTACATCCTTTTCGCTACGTTATCCATCCTCTACGAGATGGGAATCATCGGGAATAACCCGATACAGGCCTGCGGGGACTAACTGAGCCCAGAGCTTCGCACCTGAAGACAAGAGTTCACCCAAAAATCTAATTTACAAGGTGTTTCACGCTTCACCTCAAGCGTAGTCAATCTGCCAGGATCTGGTGCTGGAGCTATGAGGCTAACAAGTGATGGAAGTCTATCAGCAGAGCCACACGGATCGATAAGCATCAGTACCTCCAATCTGGACGTTCCCTTTTCAGAATCAATCCTCTCCTGAAAATACTAACAGCAACAGACTTGATCAGTGAACACACTCAAAGAAGACGGTTCTCCAATGGTTATTTAGAAAAGGTAATGGTTCTATTTGGAACCATGCATTCTCTGTAGAACCATCTGCATAATGAAATGGTTCGTTAGACCGATGTGTTGGTTCTACACAGCACCAAAAAGGATTCTGCTGTCATCACAACGTCAAGCTTGTAAAACTAGAACCCTTATTGGCACTAAATGGAACCGCTTTTCTCCATCAGTCTGAAGAACCATTTCACCATGCAGATGGCGCTAAATAGAACTCATTGATGAACCATCTTTTTTTAAGCATGTGTGTACTCTCACCTGCCACTTTATTAGGTACAGTTCAGTTGCTTGGTAACTCAAACAGCTGATCAGCCAATCACACGGCTGCAGCTCAGTGCATTCAAGCCTGTAGAGGTGGTCAAGACGACCTGCTGAAGTGCAGGCCGAGCATCAGAACGGGGAAGAAAGGGGATTTAAGGGGCTTTGAACGTGGCGTGGTTGTTGGTGCCAGACGGGCTGGTCTGAGTATTTCAGAAACTGCTGATCTGCTGGGATTTTCACGCTCAACCATCTCTAGGGTTTACAGAGAACGGCCCGAAAAAGAGGAGATATCCAGTGAGCGGTCAGTTGTGTGGACGAAAATGCCTTGTTGATGTGAGAGGTCAGAGGAGAACGGGCAGACTGGTTCCAGATGATAGAAAGGCAGTAGGAACTCAAATAACCAACCAGAATCTCTGAGGAACGTTTCCAACAGCTTGTTGAAAGTCTGACACGAAGAATTAAGACAGTTCTGATAAAGTTGTACCTAATAAAGTGGCCAGTGAGTGTATATATAGCTGTTCAGCTCCATTCACGCCCATTCATCAAGGCCTCTGAGGCTTTGCCATCATGTGTTTGGTATATCGTGAAGTTGCTCAGTGAACTCAAACAAGTGCTTACTAATAAACGCAGAACAGACCAGAGCTCAGTGGGCAGCTGCAAGCCTCCTTGGCTTGAAACCAACTTCAGACACCAAACTTGTCTTGGCTGATCGACTACGTTTGGGAAGAGGAGGAAATTAGATTTTTGACTGATACACTGCTTGAAGGCCTCTGGTCCACACAGAATGACTGACCTCATACCAGCCAAAGCGGCCTTTTATTCACACGCAAGCCTGTGGACTGACCACTGACCTCACCTGAACACACTCGGTCCACATGAACTGACTTCAGACCTGCTAACAACCTGCGGTCCATTCAGACTGACATCAGTCACGCCTCTGCAGACTCGTCATTCAGCTGAAAGCCTGCGGGCCATTTCATCTGACCGCAACCAGCAGGACAGACGGTATATGAACATTAATAACGGAACGGCTTGGGTGCTTCTGCCTGTTTTAAACGAATTCTTGTGGAAACTGTCAGACTTTTATCATGTCGAATAGCCGTTTACACGCGTGGGTCGATGGCTTCCCTTGGTTTTCTCCAAACGGCGCTTTTATAAACAGAAAATAAAGTTAAACATTCATCACTGAATTCCTGCTCCACACACTGGACAGGCATTTGAGCCAAAAGTGAACATCATTCAGTAAGAATGTGCGTTTTATCTAAACTGAGAACAGTGTGTGTGTGTGTGTGTGTGTGTGTGTGTGTATCTATATCAGCTCCACTGACCGTACAGTGTCACTCTGTAGTTCTACACTTACAGACTGTAGCCCGTTTCTCTGCATACTTCGCTACCCTGTTCTTCAGTGGTCAGGACCCCCATGGACCCCCACAGAGCAGGTATTACCTTGGTTGGTGGGTCATTCTCAGCACTACAGTGACAAGATGGTGGTGTGTTAGGGTATGTTGTGCTGGTCTGAGTGGATCAGACACAGCAGGGCTGCCGGAGATTTTCAACACCTTAGTGTCACTGCTGGACTGAGAACCAAAAACATCCAGCCAACACCGTCCTGTGACCAGTGATGAAGGACTACAGTGTGTGTGTGTGTGTGTGTGTGTGTGTGTGTAGTTCCTCTCAGTGGTGGACAGTAATGAACTTTACTGTACTTTAGTACCTGTATCTGTACTTTATTACAGTATTTTAGTTTTGAAACTAAAATATCCGACTTTTTACTTTCTGCAAGATACTTAGGTACAAACTGCAATTCCCTTCAGGCCTGACCACTGAAGAACAGAGTATCAGAGAAACAGATGGACTACAGTCTGTAACTGTAGAACTGCAGAGTGCAGCTATACAGTAAGTGGTGCTGATGAAGTGGACAGTGAGCGTAGAAACGAGGAGGTGGTCAGAGTGTTATGCCTGATTGGTGTGTGTCTGTAATTATTTTGGAGCCCAGTCCTGGTCCTGGAGAGCTCAGATCCAACACACCTGGCGCTGCTGAAGGCCTTCATTACCTGGAGCAGGCGTTACACCAAGGGTGGAGCTCAACTTCACAGTGGTAGATCTGTAGGAGGGAGCAGGACTGGACTCCCCTGGAGAGTCAACCATGTGTTTTGGAACTTTTTCTAGACCTTAAAAAAAAAAAAAATTTTATATATATATTTATATATATATATATATATATATATATATATATATATATATATATATATATATATATATATATATATATATATATATATATATATATATATATATATATATATATATATATATCTTGCATGATATGAGCACTTTAAGCTAAAAGTCAGGACTGTCCAGTTGGGAAAAGGTTGGACAATCTTGATTTTGCAGTCGGTGAGCCGAGTGAGAAACCATCCAGCAGACTGTGCAGACCTTTCCTGCTAGTTTCAGTGGGTATTCATTTTCGACACCCAACCCCCAACTGCTCCCCAGGTGGTGCGGATAGGGCTGCCCACCGCTCCGGACACGTGTGCTCACTGCCCCCTAGTTAGTGAGTGAGTGGAGTGTGTGTGTGTGAGAATGTGTGTGTGGTGTTTCACCGCATTTAAGGTGAATCTGCACCGACATTTCAGAATATTCACCTTTTTAAGCAACTGAGACACAAAACGGTCACAAAAACAATTTTATGAAGCCAAATGATCCTTAATGTTCAATTTATTTCAACTCAAAAGCTAAACCATCTCTGAAGACATACCATCTTTTAAATACGTGTACAGTGTTTTGTAACAGATGCGTATTTGGATCAGTATTAAAACAGGTCTGCACTGTTATGGCATCTTCCAATACGCCTTACTGTAGCGTTTCTATTATTTTGCCCATCAAATGCAGACCTTTTCTTAACTGGGCTCTTATAAATACAATCGCTGCGTAAACGTAACAAGCATTTGTATAAATCACCAGACAGCTCTTCTAAACTTAATAAACAATTCACAAGTTTGAATTACTACATATAAAAACATGTTACATATAAAGCATTTAAATCATGCTAGAAACAGTGATCTTCACACTGGGGAAAGTTAATAGGTTCGTTTTAACTCCTGTCAGGTAAACCAACAGAAAGTTAATGCCTCTAAAAGCCCTGCTGTATCTCCACAGAGCGTAAAGTCCTTGTGGGGACAGTTAAAGCCGTAAGGAAGACGGTGTCAAAGTCACGACTGGTATTTCAGTTACTCGCCGAACTTTACGAGGAAGCCTTCTGTAAAGTTTTATAGGGTTTTAGACCAGATTCGTTTCAATATAAACGCATTTATTTGTTTATTTTGCTGTAATCTTTGACCGTATGCTCACCCAGCAGCTCATACGCTTTAAATCGAGACCACAGTCAAGACGGCGGAGCTTAAAAATTAAAAAGTTTATTGTTTTTCATCCAAATATACTGGTGATCCACAAATTAAAAAGGGTTTACAAAAAAAAAGAAAAAAAAAAAAGAAAAAAAAAAAAGTCACGGTATATAAACAAAACATTATGCACATCCACTACGAGTCTGATTATGATGATGTCACTGTGTATGAATGTGAGAGAGATGCAGTCCAAAAGTTTAGAAAAGTGTTTTTAAAACAAAACAATGGCCTGAAAGGGACAGTTTGGGGACGACCTGATGGAGGAGGGGTGCTGTGACAGAGCGTTTATCTTGTTTACACATTGCGGTCGAGGCGTACGTCCACCTCCCTGCCGTTTATCTTGGTTCCGTTCATCAGCCTGCAGGCCTTCTCGGCGCTCTCCGGAGAGTCGAACCGCACCGTCCCGCAGCCTTTGGACTTCCCGTTCTCCATCTTTATCTCGGCATACATCACCTGACCTGAAAGCAGAAAGAAAACGAGGACGAGCCGCATGAGTTCATACAGATCCGTCCGCAGTCGTGGGCTGGAGGGTCAGGGAACCAGCCCCGTGACCGGAAGGTCACCGGTTTGATCCCCAGAGCCGACAGCACATGACTGAGGTGTCTGAGCAAAATGATGGCGCCCCCTTGTGGAAAATTCTTAGCCTGTTTTAAGTGAGTAAATGAAGAGACATAAATGGTGCTCTGTCCAGAAGAGGCCAACGATGTGGGTGATCACATTTCGCTTGTTTTACATTACATCCAAGCGGCCAGGGGAAAAAAAAAAAATCTGGATTTTTCATGTACAGACTAAAAGACTGTGATACAACTACAATACACACACACACACACACACACACACACCCCATGTACCTACAACACTAAATATTAGGGTGCCAGATGCAGCTCACTAAGGTTTCTGTGAATCCTGACCAGTGACGGGGACGTAATAAAAATATATCCAACGATAAAGTAAAGAAAGTTTCTATAGGTCCACTCATAATTCAGATTTCACCCCATGAAGTGAAGGACAGCGGCAGAACTTGAACCACGCTGAAAACGGACCGTGTGTTATGACTCATTTCTCCCTTAATCAGATCCACTTCACTACATGCATCTTAAAACGCTCAAGAACACAATGAGTTATTTACTCAAATCTATTCGCAATCAGGCTCCAGTGATGCGTTGCCCCCTTTGCTCTTCTATAATGTGCATTATTATATCAGCTGCTCCTCTGTGTGTCTAGTACGTCAGCACTTACCACAGTGGCTGAACTTCTCCTTCAGCTTCTGCCACGTGAGATCATAAGACAGCTGTGTGCAGAAAGCGCATCGTTAAAACCTCCAAGCATCACTACTACACAGGGGTTCACTCTGGCGAGCGCTCAAACTGAGATACGTCACCACAAATGTAATAATAAAAAGAAAGAAAGCACAGAAAAACACAGGAGATGGAGCACTACCGCCACCGTGGGGTCAGAGAAGCTCATGAAAAACCTCCTTCATACTCACGTTTCTCACAAAGATTTGGCACCCTGCCTTTGACCCCATGCCCGACATGCTGCCGCCCATGTGACCAGAGCCGCCTCCGTACTGGCCGAAGCCTCGGCTCATATCCATGTTCCCGCCCATCCGGTCGAAACCCCCACTCATGCGGTCCATGCCCATATTGCCCATCCCTCCTACACGCACAAAGAAACATGACCATCAGCTGAAAAGACACGTGAGGACCAGCTCCCACTCCCCACACACGGGAGCGCTCACTACTCCGGTGCTAAAGCTCACTGTTCCTCCGACTGTACAGCTAGAACTGCCAAGTTACAGTAAACACAGCGGTCAGCTGTGCAGTGGCCAGACTCTCTGCCTCCAAACACAGCTGAAGGATCAGTCTTATGTAAAAAGATCAGACACACAGGTCTGCATCAGCCGTCATCTACGATCTGATCCTGGATCAGCGCTCGTCCTCTGACCGGCTCTGAAAATGGAATAGGCTTCTATTCGTTGTTATAGACAAGACACAGATGACCGATCAGCTTGGTGGGTCATATAAAGCAATTTGGTTGCAGATAGACGTATAAAATGATTCTAACACGCTTATTCTGAGCACTGGAGAGCTGTAGAAAACCAACGAGTAAACATGAATTAAAGCTGTACAATATCAAGAATAACAGATAAAATAATAGAAGTTAATGAAATAATAAATTGAGGAGTAACACTAAAGGAGAACTGTGTAGATCACATCTGCTTTGGGTACAAACTTCCAACAGCGCTGACGTGGCTCACTGTGTGTAGAGCAGAATGCAGTTTATAGAACTGAAGGTTTTCAGGGAGTTCGTAGGTTTACCTAATCCTGCGCCCATAGGTCCCATTCCAGCATTTCCCATTCCTCCTCCGTATCCCCCCATTCCGCCTCCTGAGGACAGAAACAGCAACTTATGAGAACAAGTTAAAAAACACCCGCATCATCCACAGGTTTCGAATAGGCTACAATACTGGCTTGTTTTTAAACGTCTACGTTACATTAGTTGCATTTGTGTTGACCCTGTAGTTTAAAAAGAGCTCTACGTCTGAAGGGTCAGGCCAGTGTGTGTGTGTGTGTGTGTGTGTGTGTGTGCGCGTGTGTGTGTGTGAGAGAGTGAGTGTGAGTGAGTGAGAGTATTCATTCTGCTTACCTAGACCCCCAAACGAGTCTCCAAAAGGACGGTTCATCCCCATATCACTGCGGCCAAAGTCACGGTCCATTCCACCCATACCAGCACGATACATATCTACACAGAGCAGGAGTTAAATACGGGAGTGGGGGCAGCGCAGCACACACACAAAGAAAAAACAGGACCAGACGTCGAGAGAAAAACAGAAGAGTAGAGAACAGGAAAAAAACAAGACGAGAAGAGAAAACAGAGGAGGGAAGAATAAGAGAAGGAACAATGAGAGAAGAGAAGAGGAGGGAAGAATAAGAGAAGGAACAATGAGAGAAGAGAAAAGGAGGGAAGAATAAGAGAAGGAACAATGAGAGAAGAGAAAAGGAGGGAAGAATAAGAGAAGGAACAATGAGAGAAGAGAAAAGAGAAAGAAGAGAAGGAACAATGAGAAGAGAGGAGAAAAGAGAAAATAGAAAGAGAAGGAACAATGAGAGAAGAGGAGGGAAGAATAAGAGAAGGAACAATGAGAGAAGAGAAAAGGAGGGAAGAATAAGAGAAGGAACAATGAGAGAAGAGAAAAGGAGGGAAGAATAAGAGAAGGAACAATGAGAGAAGAGAAAAGAGAAAGAAGAGAAGGAACAATGAGAAGAGAGGAGAAAAGAGAAAATAGAAAGAGAAGGAACAATGAGAGGAGAGAAGAGGAGGGAAGATTAAGATGGAACAATGAGAGAAGAGAAAAGGAGGGAAGAATAAGAGAAGGAACAATGAGAGAAGAGAAAAGGAGGGAAGAATAAGAGAAGGAACAATGAGAGAAGAGAAAAGGAGGGAAGAATAAGAGAAGGAACAATGAGAGAAGAGAAAAGAGAAAGAAGAGAAGGAACAATGAGAAGAGAGGAGAAAAGAGAAAATAGAAAGAGAAGGAACAATGAGAGAAGAGAAGAGGAGGGAAGATTAAGATGGAACAATGAGAGAAGAAAAGAGAAGAGAAGGAACACTGAGAAGAGAAAACGAGAGACGAGAAGTTTGTTTTTACCTCCCATCCGGCCCATGGGCGCCATGTCTCTCCCTCCGAATCCACCCATAGCACCCACTCCATCCATCCCTCCAAACCCTGATCCACCCATTCCTGCAGCGCACACACACACACACACACACACACACACACACACACACACACACCAAATCAGACACACTGAGCTCTTCAGTCACTGAATCTGAAACGAAGAATCGGCTCCGTCTTACCTCCCATCCTGTTCATGCCTCCATAACTACCTCCATCCATTCCTGAGAAATGAAGAGAGGAACGGAGAGGAGGAACAAAGAGAAAAGGAATGAAAAGGGGAAAGAAAAGAAGAAGGAATGAACACAGCATGTTAAATTGTACCTGGTTTGCCTCAGAGATGAACCAGTAATGATTTTCAAATCATGACCAGCTCTAATCAGGAATTTCAATGCGTGACACGATTTGGATTTCTTCAGACGACAAACCGGCATCTTCATTTCCGAATTCAGAGATTATGGCTAAAGTCTCCAGTTGGGGAACACAAGCGTCGTCCATTACTGCTACACCTCGGCCAAGAACACGCGCCTGTTATCTCAGAGACTTTTAACGGGACATAAAAGAACGTTTCTGCCGTTTACAGCCGAGAGAAGGCATAAACTTTTTAAAAGCTGAGCTTAAGAGCGCCGCGTCTCACTCGCTCCTAGAAAGAGAACGGCTATTATTGGAAGTCGGGCTCGTAAAAGGCAGCCAGTGATGGACCGTCAGTTGAACATCCCTGGCTGCTGATAGTCTCTCTAACTGCGTTACACATTATATTGTCATTATAACTGGATCTATAAGGCTCCTGCGAGAGTAAACTGAGTTAAATCATTACTTAAAAACAGACACACAGTGGCAAACCACGGTTATTTGCACTGTGTAAAAGCTGAATAACAAAAAAAAGAGCTAATAATTCAGTCTTTTACAGTCGAGTCTAGATTAATATAGAGGGAGCAGCTGCTCTGCTGCACAGCCTGTAACAATCACCTCCAACTCATCGTTAACTTACTTTCAGCACGCAGACAGCAGGGGGCGCTCCGGCTGCTCTCCATCCCTATAACTGGGGTAAAAGCATCAGGCTAGATCAGAGCTGTATTGAGCAATAATCAGAGCGGTCCAGTCGAACTGGCGATCACGGGGACCGGGTGACCTCCTGACACAATAAAGCGCTTCTGTTTACTTTACAGGATCTTCATGATAAGAGCGTGGATGTTATCATCAGCTCATCTCTCTCCTCTATCGCTCGTTATCTCTACGGGGCTCAACTTCTAGATTAAAATGTAACGGAGAACTGAAGTGGGAACTCGGTCCAACGCTCCTCCAGCAGCTCCAGCCGAGAGTCTTACCAAACAACCGCAAAGTGACGCACTTGATGAGCCTTGATAACATTTAAGATTATGATTCTGAGAAGTTTAAAACGGCGCATCAAAAACATGTTGCGTAAGGGGCGGGGCTTGCTGGAAAAAGGCTAGTCACGGGTCAAACTGCACAGTCAGGTCAGCATCAGAGGAGTAAAAAGGTGCCGCCGCGCATCCGTCAAAGGTCGGAATCGGTTTTAATACCCAACACGGTACGTTGACGATTTATGCCCAAGCATTTAAACGTAAGCCTGACAAAGTTCTGCTTTTATTGTCTGCAATCTTTGTCATGGGGGCCCAACAATGTCTGTAAATTAAATAAACACAAACCCGTTTCCAAAAATGTTGGGACGCTGTGCAAAATGTAAATAAAAACAAAATGCAACCATGTGCAAACCCTTTAAACCCTATGCTTCATTGACAGCAGATCAAGTGTTCGCATCTGTGAAGGCATCATTAAAGCTAAACGATCAGATTTAGATGAAGACCCTTATTAGTCCCACAACGGGGAAATTTCACACTATATAGATACACACTAGGGGGCAGTGAGCACACTTGCCCGGAGCGGTGGGCAGCCCTATCCACGGCGCCCGGGGAGCAGTTGGGGGTGAGGCGTCCTGCTCAAGGGCACCTCAGTCGTGCTGTCGGCTATGGGGACCTTCCAGCTCACGACTGCCCCCAAATTATATATGTTTTGCGACGTGCTGCCGTCCAGACGACGTCTTTTTCAAGGAAGGCCTCGTTTATTTCAGAGAGACGACGTCAAACCACACTCTGCACGTATTACAGCAGCACTGCTTCGTATTAAAAGAGGCTGGGTGTTAAAGTGACCTGCATGCAGTCCAGACTGGTCACCACTGGGAACATTTGAAGCATTATGAAATGAAATATGACAACGGAAACCCTGAACTGTTGAGCAGCTGGAAAAAATGATTTCGAAGCTTCAGCAGCGTCTCCTCAGTTCCCAGACGGTAAACACGCCCCCGTCCCAACTTTTTTGGAACATGTTGCTGGCATCAAATTTAAAATGGGTAATTTAAAAAAAAAAAAAAGTTTGCAGTTTCAATGTTCGATCATTCGTCTACGTAGAATTTCTCTTAAATATGGTCGTGATTTGCATATCACTGCATTTTCTGTACATTCTGCACAGCAGCCCAACTTCTTTGGAAACGGGTCTGCAAATGAAAAAACTACACAAGACAGAAAGACTTCAAATTTAGGGCTTCGTTAAAATTTTATAACATTTAACATGTTTTGTTATTAAACCACTTCAATGGTTTTTTAGTAAAGAAAATGGGTCTATATAGAACAACGAACACCCCAAGACCCCTTTGTATGATGAACTAAGTTTTCTTCAGATTAATGGAGAATGTGCTATAGAACCATCTATATCCAACCTTCTGAAAAGGGTTCTAGATAGTCTATTATTGTAAGCTTGTATCATAACAATCGCAAAACCTTTTTTTGTGCTATGCAGAACACTTTTTGGTCTTAAATAGAACCCTTTTCAAAACTGGTTCTATATAAAATCATATGCATCATATTCTCTAGCAATCTTAAGAACCATTTCACGGAGCATCATGCAAAGGATTTCTTGGAGGGTTCGTGGTTCTATGCAGAACAGTTTTCTTTACTAAAGAACCATCTGCTTTAAGAGTACCTTAAAACTGCAATTATACAATTGACATGTGGGTCAACCCACGATTCAGTGCTCAAGCACTGACCTCCCATGGAGTTCATTCCTCCACCTCCACCTCCTCCTCCTCCTCCTCCTCCACCACCACCACCTCCTCCTCCTCCTCCTCCGCTCAGACGGTTGGTGTTAATTGGCTGACCACCAGGACCCAAACCCATCCCAATACCCCCAAGACCACCTGCAAAAACACAACACAACACAAGCCATCATGGTTATTTAAGCCAGACTGGAGTTTAGTTCTGTGATTCTCCACTCAAATCACATCAAGTAAAATACAGGCAACGTCTACTAGGGTCTTAAAGGGAACAACAGTCTAATGATTCAGCCCCTCATTGACAGATCGTGTGTTCTGAAAGCCCCTCGTGTGTAAGAATAGTCGTTTTAATCCGACTTGCTTTAAATACAAATGTGGTTTGAAGGTGAACTGGATTATCAGCTCTAGTTCCAGAAACTCAGCAAAGCAGAGACTGACCCAGAAAAACAAGGCTTGTTTATATCAGCGTAACCAAAATCTCTCCTCATTTGGGATATTAATGTTTTATAAGCTGAAGCTAATTTTGTAAAGAAAAGCTACTGCAGACAAAACTGCCTTTAAACGCACAAAAAACAAACCAGTTTTTCCAACCGCATCATACACACAGCCCACACTGCCACTTAAATCAGACTGCACACATAAAATAAACAGAAACATTAACACAGCTGTCAGAAAACAGATGGGGGCCGGGCTGCGGCGCTCGCGGGCGCCGACCAGCCTGGGGGCCGGGCTGCGGGGCTCGCGGGCGCCGACCAGCCTGGGGGCCGGGCTCGCGGGCGCCGACCAGCCTGGGGGCCGGGCTGCGGGGCTCGCGGGCGCCGACCAGCCTGGGGGGGGCTTATGAAGGAGGAGGACCCTGCCAGTCCTTTTCCGTTTTTGCCCACTTTGTGATCACAGGTAACATCTCTCTACCTAAAAGCCACTCGACTCGAACATCTCTATATTTATTGCATATTTTCTCTATATTTATTTCAATTTGTTACATTTTACTTTCACTTACTTTCTGTGTGACCACCTGAGCCTCACAGGCAATTCAGTGACGCGCAAATGACAAACCTGAAACTTGTTTCACGCAACTGGCTTCATCAACGTCACACCTGACTCATGTGCGCCAGCCTGGTGTCTAAGCCTGGTTTAAAAGCACTGACAAAGCAAGTTAACAGGGATGGTCTGTGAAGTTTAGTGACGCCAACCCTGTCTAAGCTTAACACGCCCGATAAGACCAGGCTTAGTCTTTTCATATGATATAAATAAATAATTGTTTTTTTTTTAAACAAAACAGGGGCAAGTAACACAAATCCATGACAATAAAGCTGCTGGATTTCTTACGAGGCAATTGAGGCGCTTTATCGGCCGAACGGAAGTCATCCGAAGGAAGAGACTTCTCATCCTGAAAGAAAAACAATGCACAAGCAGCGTTAACAGGGGAAAAGCGCAGCTCATGTGGGGTCCACACAACTTCAGCAGCATGTAAACTCATTTAGGTTCAAGGTTTTCACCGTTTACTCACCATTTTCACATGCATCTGTCTGTCAAACAGCATCTGACCATTAAACATGGCTGTTTACCACAGTTAAAGGAGATAAACATGGGAAGAACAGAGCCTCTCACACATCTCACATGCAAGGCTGAGCACTTTCACAGACATGCGGGTTTACTAGGAACAGTCGCTTCACCTTCAGTTCAGAGTCGAGTCATTTAACATCAGCTGATATCAATATTCACACTTTCAGTGACAATCAGGACGAAAAACACGAGACAATCTAACCTCATTCTAAAATTGCATCAAACCTGAAAATGTGAATCGTTATTAGGCTCTTATTTACTGTATGGAAAAGGCAAGAAGCCTGGGGTCAGACTGGGACCGAAACCCTGAGCACACATTGTTCTCAGATCATAAATGACAAGAATCTTGTACAGCAGTGAAGTTACTAAAAACCAGTCTAGATAAGACAAGCTGATGCCATCAATTACTTTGAAACACACCAATAAAATAACTTTATTTTTAGTATGCAGTGTCCTTGTTTCACCATGTCTTATGAGTGAGTCAGCAGAAACACTGGAAGTGCAGATTTAGCGTTTTAGAAAGTGAAAGTTTCTCCTTTGTGTTTATCTTCTAAAACCGTGCCTGACAGCTGGAGGCTGTGGATAACATCCATTTATGCCTCCTCCGAGACGGTAAGTGATGCAAAAACGGGTAAAACAGAATAAACAAAAGACCACAGAGACTTAGAGTGAGAACCGTTCACAGTGGTGGTGATAGGAACCAGACGTCCCCTCTAAAAGCTCCTCACAGTGGTGGTGATGGGAACCAGGCGTCCCTCTAAAAGCTCCTCACAGTGGTGGTGATGGGAACCAGACGTCCCTCTAAAAGCTCCTCACAGTGGTGGTGATGGGAACCAGACGTCCCTCTAAAAGCTCCTACAGAAAGTTCCTACATGAACTGGTTCTGAATTCACTGCCTAATGACTGAGACGCTGTTTTATGAGAGTTTAGAGAACTTCAACTCCATTCATGGTGGAGGGAGACATGCAGGGCGCTGTGCGGCAAAATAGTCCCCAAAGAAAACTCATTATTCCAGATTTTCCACTGTTTTCCATCATCAACATTCCATACAAGCTCAAAAGACTCGTGTAGGTTCTCTGGTGGTTCTGGATGGTAAATAAAGTGTCTATATCTGTGTTGTCGTCATGGCAACGCCTGGTTCCCATCACCACCACTGTAAAGACGCCTGAACCGCTCTATGTTGTACAGAAATTTTGACATGTCGGTGGAATTCCCCTTCAAGTTCCTGCCTGAGTAACAGGAGCTTATTTTATACGCTCAGGCAGCGAAGAAAAGCCATTACCAGTGATTAAAAATAGGCATTCATCCATGACCCCGCTGATCTTTCAGAGCCCTATAATTTGCATGCAACCATTTCAGTGATCACAGAAGGATACAGATGGCCTGCACAGCCTCCAGCGACTGCTCAAAGGTGACTATGCCCATTCCTCTGCTCTTCCCATCTTTATCCTCCTTCACATCCGCCCTCTTCACCGTGCCGGCCATGCTGAACACTTCCTTCAGCTTCTTCCAGCCCACCTTAAAATCCAGCTGCACACACAGAACAGCGCAGTCAGCAAGGACGAACAACTCAATCACGGTCTTTAAATATCTTCTGCGTGAGCCTTTACTGCTGCCTTCACTGTCCACACAGGAAGGTCCATTAAAAGCTCACTGCCACTCAGAGCCGGAGCTCAAGACACCATCTGTCCTTCCATTACTCAGACTTACGAGGCCTCGAAGCTCTGGAATGTATTCGTTTTCATTTTTGATTGACAATCTTTAGTTTTAATCCGTTTTTTGGGGCCTTTATTTTTAAGTTTTAGTCCAGATTTGTATTTAATTCCAGTTTTCAGTACTACTATGCACTTCCAAGCCCGTCATGTCCCTGTCATGCGCGTCGCTGCTCTAGACATGTCGAACAGCCCTGGTGTTGATTCGACTGCGGCAAAAATCACAAATCAAGATTATTTTATCCAGCAATGAGATGACGACGATTAACACGATTACTCCATGACTTCAGAAACATCACGCATTTACTCAGATTCCCAAACTCGATCTCCTCAAATCTTTAAACATCGGTCAGATGAAGAATGAAATCGGTGCACTGGATTTATAACTACTGACTCACTAACTGAGCCAGGCACAATTTATTGATTAAAGACACTTATCACATTGAGAGAGAGAGAGAGAGAGAGAGAGAGAGAGAGAGAGAGAGAGAGAGAGAGAGAGAGAGAGAGAGAGAGAGAGAGAGAGACAGACAGACAGAGAGACAGACAGACAGAGAGGGAGACAGACAGAGAGGGAGACAGACAGAGAGGGAGACAGACAGAGAGGGAGACAGACAGAGAGGGAGACAGACAGAGAGGGAGACAGACAGAGAGGGAGACAGACAGAGAGGGAGACAGACAGAGAGGGAGACAGACAGAGAGAGATTCTTACGTTGGCCACAAACACTGTGGACCCAAGACGTCCAGCCTGCAGCGCATTGATTATTTCTGGAGGGATGTTGGGGTTGTTGATGATGGAGGGGGGCAAATTCATCCCTGCCGGACCCCCATCAGACCCCCTGCCCCCAGAGAACCCAGAGCGCTGCAGCACTCGCCGTGCATGCTCTCCGTCAGGATCCTGAAACAACAAGCACACTGACTGACTTCCCTTCACCTGTGATTCAACACTCCAGATAAGCTCAGAAGACTCGTGTAGGTTCTCTGGTGGTTCTGGATGGTAAATAAAGTGTCTATATCTGTGTTGTAGTCATGGCGACGCCTGGTTCCCATCACCACCACTGTAAAGACGCCTGAACCGTTTAACGTTAAACCACTTTCTATGACTGACTGTTTTCTATGACTTTCTATGACCAGAAGAGCTGATTTAATATGTTATGGGTGGCCAGAAACACGTCATACCTCTTTAATGTTCAGAGGCCTTCCATTAAGATCGTGCTTATTCATGACCTCCAAAGCTTTCTTCACAAACTCCTCGTCTTTGAATTCAACCACCCTAAAAAAAAGGAGAATCAAAGTCATCTTCTGAAAGACAGCGTGGAGAAGAGAACATGCGGGAGGTACTGGATCCATCTCTGGAAGGCTGGTACTCACCCGCAACCCTGTCAGCAGCACAGGAGGGTTCCACACAGGCCACGGCGAGAAGAATAAACAGACCATAGACATTAATACGATTAGATAACAAAAATGAGTGGTTTGATAAACTGAGCTGCTTAATTGGAGGGTAGAGTTTGTTATTCAAACTGCATCTTATTAAAGTGGGACAATTTATCTGTAATCAATATCGACAAACGAGGATTTCAGGAATTAAAAAAAAGCTCTCCTTATGCAAATTTGAAAACCTCCAATTAAAATAATTATATATATACATACATATATATACATACACACTATTACTAGACAACTGTCAAGACAGACTTAAAACAAAGGGTGAAAATTTGCAATGAATACTGAGTTTGTAGTTTCTTAAACTGTGTAAATGGTAAGAAAAGGGCGTTTATGAAGCACAGATGGACACGGTTTAAGAAGGGCAGCTGAAAAGTAAAGCAAGTTATACAATAAAACAGTGCCTGGGTTACATAAGACGTTAGACAGAATATAGAGCTCCCCTTATCATACTCATGCCGTCTAGAGTCGTTATCAAAATTCCCCCGTAAAAATCTTAGTGATCAATAAAAACACCTGAGCAATCATCAAATAAGTCATCATTTCCAATAAGATATAGCTCCAGACTTGAAACCACCAATTTGCAGCCAAATAAACTGGAGTTTTCTTTAAACATTTTAAAAAATTTCCCGCTAAACTTCACCAAAAACCATCCCAAGGTCAAAAGGTCAGCAGTCGTCAGCAGTTTCAGACTCTACCCACAAAAATAAACCTAAAATCAGTCACGGGGGGGGGGAGGGGGGGGGGTGTCCCCCTACGGCAAAATTAGAGAATGAAGCCGTGGGGGGCATTTAAAGCCTCGCACGGCGCAGCAGAGTCGCCAGCACTTACCCTTGACTTTCCTTCAGCATCCTTAAAGAGCTCCACGTATGTAACCTCACCGACTACATGAGACATACAAAAAGGGAAAATACCAAAAAACACAAAACACAATGCATTTAAAACACCGGTGGCGTCATCACAGCAGTCCTGGAAACAACACTACAGGTAAGAAAGCCCAGTTAAATAAAATCACCAGACCAAATCTCCACCCACAACACCACCGTACCATACTGTAGATTTACACAGACACCAGGCAGCTATGCAACAACATTCAGCTATGCAGGTGCACAGTTTCAGGAACAGTTACACAGTTTTCAAAGCACAGTACTGTTTTAAGGTGACCATCCACCTTTCCCCATCCATCTAAAAGATCGTTTGAGGAACCAAATTCCAATATTGTGGGTAGGACACAAGCAAGTAAGATCAATTTGTGTCACCTTACAACAGATTCGACAGTAAACATTGCTCTGAGGTTACATGTTGGAGCCAATTACAAATACAAGACCCAAAAGGAATCTTCATCTGGGACATATTCAAACCAGAACTGTAGTTAAACTCCTCCCAAGAAGGGAAAAAAGAGAGAAACCCTGTCCATGTTGGTCATTCAACTTCTGCTCATCTGCCTGATTCTCTGAATTTCGCTCGTTACGTTAAAGCCCCCCGTACGTGGCCGACATAGAGGGAATAGGACCGTACGTGTGTGCCGCAAGCTCTGCAACCGTTACCTTTCTCTCGCATTAGATCTTTAATTGCCTGCCACTTCATATCATAAGGGATATTGCTAATGAACACGCGGTTTCGGTGGCCAGACTTCTTGTCTCCGGATCCCCCGTGACGCTCCTTGTATGGGTGGTAGCGGTTGGACTTCCGGCCACTGGAAGACTTCTCCTTGCCCTCCAATTTCTCCTTGGAAGTCTCCTCCTCATCCTCACTAGACAGAGAGCAAAGGACATTATTATTAGTATTAATCGCCTTCTGTAATCACCACACTGTAAACAAACCTCACAGTAATACTAAAAAAAATAAGAATTTTAATTCAACAAGATGAGAAAATATTAGTATAAAAAAAAAATAGTTTAAGTGACCCTTAGTGACCCTGATTAGTCCCACAACGGGGAAATTTCACCTCCACATTTAACCCATCCGTGAAGTGAAACACCACACACACACACTAGGGGGCGCCCAGGGAAGAGTTGGGGGTTAGGTGTCTTGCTCAAGGACACCTCAGTCATGCACCGTCGGCTCTGGGGATCGAACCGGCGACCTTCCGGTCACAGGGCCGGTTCCCTGACCTCCAGCCCACGACTGCCCCCCAGTCATAATAATATCAGTAAACAATAACAACATGTAATCACTTGTTGCCACAAACTGAACCGGCTTTGGTATCGGGCTGACTGACTCGGACACCGAACGGAAAAATGATTCATCCGATCCCAACCTGGGTCGAAACGCATTCGCGGAGGCTGAGAAACGGCGGCTCATCTGTTCCGGACGATGCTCAAGGTTTTGTGATCGGTTCAGGCACATCACTGAAAAAGCGATCAATCTCCCTAAAAATTCCAAAGCCAAGCTTCCTTACCAACTGTCCTGGAAGCAAAATCTATACTGGTAAAAAATATTTCTTCATGGACTCTTAATACAGGTTCTAAACAGAACCACGGACACAGCAGGAACGATATTCAGATCGAAGGAGTGTGTGTTGCATACAACCTCTCGAAAAAGGTTCTACAGAGCACCAAAAAAAGGGTTCTTATTAGCTCAGAATAGAACAGAAGAAGGCTTTTGGTGCTACGCGGAACCATATACAGCAAGCAACACTAGTAATGAGGCCAAGCTTGTATACAGCAGTAGAACCCACAACAGCAGAACCCTTTCCAGATCAACAAATGAGCATTTTCTCAAAAAAAGAAGAAAAAAGCTCTATATAGAACCACATCCAGCCCATTTCTCCATCAGTCTGAAGAACCACGGCAAGCACGCTGAGAGCACGGGAATGGTTCTGCGGGGGTCCACGGTTCTGTGTAGAGCCAGCCCGTTTCTACAGAACCTTCTTTATTCGTGTGCGCAGACAATGAACAGCGCCAACAGCGAGCGGGTTACAGGCGCATTAACGTCCACCTAGATGACCTAGCACAAGCCCATCTCGTGCGCACGTGTTAATATTTATTAGGCAGAATCGTGGAGACGCATTAAAAACCACCTGGGCGAATTTCAGCGTGAATTTCTGAGTAAGTTACTGACCTACAGCGCCTTTTCCAGCTAAGCTACTTTAGCCAGCGAGCTAGAAAAACCGAAATAAGCCAACAATTTCGACCTAAACCTAAACACGTCGACCCGCAGGTCAAAGGCGGCTATAAGTCGTTCGTCTCGCACCGAATTTGTTTTATATTTATCGTTAAATTTCATTTGTCCGCTCGCGGCGTTGGCTAAGCTAACCGCTAACCGTTAGCAGCCAGGCTAACCCGGTCACGGTGGAACATTAGCCGCTCGGCTAACGAGCCAAGCCCAAATAAACACACCCAGAACCGCATCGTTGTCGTTTTATGCCTATTAAACGCGGACACGGCGACCCGTTCGAGTAAAACTGCCCGTCTCGGCGGATCCGAGCCCGGGGATGAACCGGTTAGCGTTAGCCGCTAGCCGCAGGCCGCCGCTCGGCGTTAGCACGCAGGCTAACGCTAACCTGACAATGGAAAGGGCCGCGCCAGGCAGCCGGTTTTACTTTTTAACGCCGTTAGTGTTCTCGGACGGCGCGTCTTCGTCCCCCTCGGTGTTCGGGGAGGCACCGGGCGACTCCTCCTGCTTGACTTCGCTCTCGAACTCGGCGCTGGTCTCGGCCATGATCGCGTCTGTCTGCGCTCCGAACGCTGCGGCGCTGCGCCTTCACTCGTCGCCAGTATCGCGAGAACTGAGACTCCGCTTCGAGATTTGGAGCTGAGCGCTCACACTGGCGCGCGGGCCGCACGAGTTCCTGCGTTACGGTTTTGTGATTATTGTTTGATGAATTTTAGTGATTAATTATTATTTGTATTTATACACGTGTCGCTGCTGTCTGAGGAAAACCTCCGAAATGGAAGCTGCACAGGAGAAGGAGAAAAAAACATGCGGTACTTTTCATGTAAGTCAGGGGAACCAGATGATTTTGGGCCGTTTATGACGGAGTCGCCAAGTAATAACAAAAAGCTGACAAACGCGTTCGCTCGCAAAAAAATGCGTTCACTCGCAAATGTTTTGCATTCCCTTGCAAACAAAACACGGCCCCTTTCAGCGCTCCGGAGTTTATTCTGTCCATTGGTCATTAAATTTACACACAATGTAAAGAATCACGGGAAAAATGATATCAAGAAAAACTAGAAACTAACACACACACACACACACACACACACACACACACACACACAGAGTCACACACACAGTCTCACACACACACACACACACACAGAGTCACACACACAGAGTCACACACAGTCACACAGACAGAGTCACACACACACACACAGTCACACACACACAGTCACACAGACAGAGTCACACACACACACAGTCACACACACAGAGTCTCACACACACACACACACACACAGTCACACAGACAGAGTCACACACACAGTCACACACACACACACAGTCACACAGACAGAGTCACACACACACAGTCACAGACAGAGTCACACACACAGTCACACAGACAGAGTCACACACACAGTCACAGACAGAGTCACACACACAGTCACACACACAGAGTCTCACACACACACACACACAGTCACACACACACACAGTCACACAGACAGAGTCTCACACACAGTCACAGACAGAGTCACACACACACAGTCACACACACACACACACAGTCACACAGACAGAGTCACACACACACACAGTCACAGACAGTCACACACACACAGTCACACAGACAGAGTCACACACACAGTCACAGACAGAGTCACACACACACAGTCACACACACACAGACACACAGACAGAGTCTCACACACACACAGAGTCACTCACACACACGCACGCACACGCACGCACACAGTCACACACACAGACTTTCACAGACACACACATGTATATACGTAAGTGCTGTAGGAACTGTAATTCTGTGAAAACGGGTCATTATTTTTTAAACGGTGAGGAGCTTTCATGATACCGGCCCTTTAAAAACGCTGTGCCAGACAGCGATATTATCCTATTTAATCTATTGACTCGGCTCTGTGGAAGTCCATCCTCCTGTTAATGTAACTGACAGAATCAGAAGTCTAATGAACTAACGATCCAGCTGTTGCTCAGACGGGACGGTGAGGTCAGACAGACGATAAATCACAGCAGAATGACTGTAAAACAGAAGCAGTAGTCAGACGGCACTTTGATGATTAAATAATAATAATGTGGTCTCAGCGTGGAGGAGACGGCCGAACAGCGGGCTGGGAGCAAGCGTTCGTTTCTCTCTGTCAATAAGCTCACTATTACAGCACTCCCAGCCGTCCCACAATGCCGTGCTGGGAAACTGGCCAGGGCCTGCACTACGCATCATCTAACGTCCAGACAGGGTCTGAAAACAGACAGGTCACGCTGGCCCAGCGGTCAGCAACTTGAGGCTCTTCTGCTGCCCTGTCGCTGCTCCACAGACGGCTGGTCACCATAGCAACACATACAACAGTCTCGCCCGGCTAGTAGCTACGAAACGGCAAAGAACATCGATGATTTGGAGACGAATGGACTTACTCGCATTTATAATCACCCCGGCTGGTTTCCTCATACGTTTAATCTGCATTGAGAAACTGAAGTCACCAGCTTTTTCTTCAAATTTTCCCGTTCCACCTTCAATGGTGTAGCAGCTCAATTCCAGCACCTCAGGCACCATTGAAGGTGGAACGGGAAAATTCAGACAAGAAGCTGGCCAATGAGAAGCTGACACTGATAAAAAATCAAAACAAAGCTGTTCTATTTTGAGGAAAAGGTTCCTGCCGGAGATGCGAGAAAAACAGCCGTAGCTGAGCCGAAGCTTTAAGGCGCTTTCGTTTATGTTCTTTAGCCCTTAATAGCACAGTAACACATGTTTACCTCCGAGATGGTGAACCGTACTTCAATAACAAGAGCGTTAAGCATGTTGTGGCTTCCAAAGTGGTTTGAATTATGTTGAAAGGACAAAATTAAGATTAAGTGACTCTTATTAGTCCCACAACAGGGAAATATCACCTCCGCATTTAACCCATAACCCACACACTAGGGGTCAGTGAGCACACTTGCCCGGAGCGGTGGGCAGCCCTATCCGCAGCGTCCGGGGGGCAGTTGGGGGTTAGGTGTCTTGCTCGAGGACACCTCAGTCACGCACTGTCAGTTCAGGGGAGCCCTGTGCTTGACAATAAGGCAAAAAGGGGGCAAAACACACGTTTTGGCCAAGAAAAGCACATAAAGTCCCAGATCTTCACTATTAAATGAGATATAAGCAGAGCTGTAACATGGACCGGGGCTTTCTGTTCCGAGCGCACACTGGGGGCGACTGAGGGTTAAGCTCAGATTTCACAGCCGGAGCTGGAGAATATTTCACTATAAACTGTCTGCTGAGTTGAAACCGAACATTATTTACTCTAAACTCAACAAGCAGCTCCTCTGTCTTTGCGGCCTGCTTTTCAGGCAGCGGAGCCTCTCTTCACCGTGCCCGTCAGGACCCGTCAGCACTCTGAGTCATAAGAATCAAGGGTTTGTTAGTATCTGAGGGCCTCTGACCACCCTGGAGCTCGATCAGAGGGATCAACATTCACTCATTTCTCCTCTCACACCACCAGATCATCCGCGCCATCACTCGCTTCCAAACAACCTGGAAAATCACTTCAGATTGGGAAAAAATCAGGGTTAAAATCAGGCTTGGAATTGTGCCGCGTAGGCCCAGCGAGTCAGTGTCCTACACAGACCCTCGACATGTCAAATGTTCGTTCCTCCTCGTGTTCCTTCTCACGCTTTTTGGCATATTAGGTCAGGCGTCGGGAACCCAAATGTTAATAAGGGCCCTTTCAAAAAAAATCAATCCACAACATTTTATGTCCACCTTACCATCCTGGCTTAAGTATGTCTCAGTATGAGTTAATGTGCTACTGTAAGCTAAAAATGCAGACTTACTCTGCTCTGCTTTAAGCTTTGGCTCAGCTATAGCTGCTTTTCTCGCATCTCTGGCAGGAAACTCTTGTTTATTTTCCATTGTGTAGGTGGGGAGACGGAAGCTCTGTAGACACTATCTAGATTTAAACATGAACGACTTTATTTCAAATGAATAAGACGGTGTCAGAGCCCTGTTAGAGTCCCGAAGGCCAAACTGGGATCTCCTCCAATGTGCGAGATGGCTCTGGTTTATATATGGTGAATTTCGCATATACATAAGAGACAAACACACATAAGATGATTAGGGACACACACACACACATCCATACATCCCATAAGAAAACATCTGGAAAAGCTTATTTCAACATAAACAGATACCCCTGGCGACCACTGTTCTCATAACCTTGACATGTTATTCTATACATTAACTTCCTCTCTTAAAGGAAGGAGCGGAAGAGGCCCTCAACAGAACACACACACACACACACACACACACACACACACACACACACACACACATTAACAGAGGAAAAAAAGCTTAGCAGTCTAAATATAACATATATAATATAGAGAAAAACATGATTATTACAATATAACAAATGCAAGATGAGCGTAAATACACCTCAAAACTGGAATAGTTTCTTGTAAAATGTAATTATCAGAATGTAATTAAAGACAGGATGTATCCATCCATCCACTTTCTAAGCCGCTTCTCCGTCAGGGTCACGGGGGGATGCTAGAACCTATCCCAGCATTCTTCGGGCAGAAGGCAGGATACACCCTGGACAGGTCGCCAGTCCATCGCAGGGCAGACAGACACACAGACAGTCAATCACACCCAGGGGTAATGTAGCACGTCCAATTGGCCTGACTGCATGTCTTTGGACTGTGGGAGGAGACCGGAGAACCCGGAGGAACCCCACACAGACACGGGGAGAACATGCAAACTCCACACAGAGAGGACCCCGGTCACCCGGCCGGGGAATCGAACCCAGGCCCTCCTCGCTGTGAGGCGACAGTGCCACCCACCACGCCACCCAGACAGGATGTAATGATGTGCAAATCATTCAAACCCTGTATTCCATTGAAAATAGTACAAAGACAGCAATGAAATGTTGAAAAAAGGTTGTTTAATAGAATTTAGAATATATAGAATAGTTTTTTTTTAACCATGTAACAGGTTTGCCAAAAAAACCTAGAAGAAGAAGAAGATTAATTGGAATCAGGTCAGTAACATGACTGGGTATAAAGAGCAGCTCAGAGAGGTGGAGTCTTTCAGAAGTAAAGAGGAGGAGGGGTCACCACTCTGTGAAAGACTGGACCATCAAATAGAGCAACAGCTCAAGAAGAACGTTCCTCAACATAAAACAGCAAAGAGCTTCTGCTTTCCATCGTCTACGGTGCAGAATATCATTAAAGACTCAGAGAATCTGGAGAAATCTCTGTCTGTGAGGGACGAGGCTGAACACCAGTATCTGCTGGCCGTGATCTTTGGGCCCTCAGGCAGCACTGCATTAAAAACAGACATGATTCTGTAGTGGAAATCACTGCATGGGCTCAGAAACACTTCTGAAAACCACTGTCTGTGAACACAGTTCATCACTGCATCCACAAACGCTGTTAAACTCTAAAACACAAAGAAGAACCCAAATATAAACAGGATCCAGAAACGCTGCCACCTTCTCTGGGCCTGAGCTCATTTAAAATGGACTGAGGGGAAGTGGAAACGTGTCCGGCGGTCCGACGATTCAACATTTGAAATGAAATGAGCATGAAAATCATGGACACTTCTGATAACCACTGTCTGTGAACCCCGTGAGTCTCCTGTAGTCTGGCATTTGTACGGCGAAATGCCTGCAAACAAGCTGAAATTTGTTACTGAGGACTTTACTCAGTAAAGATTTTACTCAGATTAATCGATATGTGATCTCTTGGCTATTAGGCTAATGTGGCTAGTTGGCATAATGCTATTAGGTGTTAGCATAATGCTAATAGCATGTTAGCATGATTGTAAGTGCATGTCTATATCATCACATTTACCTCACAGCACACTGCTAAAGACATTATTAAGCCACTATGAAGCCTGAATTTTGTCAACACTTTGGCCTCCAAAATCCAGCGTATCTTCTACACAGTAACTGTATGTCCAAAAGTCTGGAGAGTCCAGAGTTTCTTCTGAAATGAAGGTGATAATAGTGAGTCTCTGCTGCAGGAACAGCCTCGACTCCTCTGGGAAGGCTTATGCTAGGTGTTGAACATTGCTGTGAGGATCTGGTTGAGCATTAGTGAGGTCAGGTACTGATGTTGGATGGTCAGTTCTGGGTCAGTCCAACTCACCTTAAAGGTATTTGATGGAGCTCCATCACTTCAGAGAACGTAGTTCCACTGCTCCACAGCCCAGTGCCGGGGGGCTTTATACCCCTCTAGACCATGCTTAGCATTAGACGTGGAGACCTCATGTGCAGCTGCTCCAGAGCTCCGTTCTGTTGGTCAGTGCTTTTCTTTGGGGATCATGAAAGCCTGTATCACCCATGAGTGACCGTAACGTAGCTGAATTCACTCATCAGAAGGCGCGTCTGGGTCGTTTTTAACATATAGACTATGAATATCTCTGTTAGGATGAAGGAGCTGATTGTAGATCAGTCTGCCAGTCAGAGTTCAGTGATGTGGTGATCTGTCTCTTTAAGAGCCGCATCACGACTTCAGATTCACAGCAGCTTCTAATGACACTCTAATACAGGAGATAATTTAATTACACACACACACACACACACACACACACACACACACACACACATCACCAGAGTCAATCACACACACACACACACCACCAAACAACACACACACAACTATCAGTCAATTACACAAATGTACTTGTACACACACACATACACGCACACAATTACACACACACAATCACACACACACACATGTTCACACACACATACATGTACACACATGCACATATACGCAGACACACAATCAATCACACAAGTGAAGAAAAACAGACAGCTCGACTGAGACTAACAGGTGGATGCCATGCAGGGAGAGAGGGAGAGAGCGAGAGAGGAGAGAAAGGGAGGGAGGGAAGGAGAGAGAGAGAGAGAGAGAGACAGAGAGCAGAGGAGAGAAAGGGAGGGAGGGAGAGAGAGAGAGGAGAGAAAGAGGAAGGGAGGGAGGGAGAGAGAGAAAGAGAGAGAGAGCAGAGGAGAGGGAGGGAGGGAGAGAGAGAGAGAGAGAGGAGAGAAAGAGAGGAAGGGAGGGAGGGAGAGAGAGAGAAAGAGAGAGAGCAGAGGAGAGAAAGGGAGGGAGGGAGAGAGAGGAGAGGGCGGGAGAGAGAGAGAAAGAAGGAGTAGCAGAGGGTGCGAGAGAGACAGACAGAGCGTGGCAGCAAAAAAGGGAGAAATGGAGAGAGAGAGAGAGAGAGAGAGAGAGAGAGAGAGGAATTGATCGCCCGAGTCTGAGCTTTCTATCCTGAAGGGGAGTGTGTGTGTGTGTTATTGTATGTGTGTGGGTGGGTGTGTGTTATTGTATGTGGCTGTGTGTGTGTTATTGTGTGGGGGTGTGGGGGTGTTATTGTGTGGGGGTGTGTGTATGCAGTATTTTTGGTCCATCATGTTCCAGTCGCGCGCGTGTGTGTGTGTGTGTGTGATGGCTGGAGCTTCCCAAGAGGAGGTAGGATGGATTTTTTGGCCGATGAATGAAGCCCACAGCAACAGGTTGAGCTAACAGCAGGTGAGTGACCGCTCAGCTGACCACTAACACACACACACCCCGTACAGACGTGTGGTGAACACGCGCGGCGGGTTACTGTTCAACCCAATTATGTGTCCATTTAAGGACGAGACGCTTTGTGCTGCTTTTAACCCATTAAGTACCTTATATTCACATGCTGAGCTGATTAAAGAGCAGATACACTGAAGAAAACCATGCACAGCTATTTATACCGGAATCTTATTAAAGGGACAGTCCATCATCTTCCCAACCTGCCTGTATGGAAAAAATATTCTATATATATTCTAAACACTAAAATGTGTTTCAGAATATTTTTCCGTATTAGCTAAATATTTTTTAATGCATTTATTTTAAAATGTGTGGGGCAGTATTATAATATCTGACGCTCTTCACTGTCTGATTCCTTTAGAAATGAGTTTATCAGCTCCATCTGAAAGTGTAGGAACATCTCCAGAATCCTGTCTGATGCTCTTCACTGTCTGATTCCTTTAGAAATGAGTTTATCAGCTCCATCTGAAAGTGGAGGAACATCTCCAGAATCCTGTCTGACGCTCTTCACTCTCTGATTCCTTTAGAAATGAGTTTATCAGCTCCATCTGAAAGTGGAGGAACATCTCCAGAATCCTGTCTGATGCTCTTCACTGTCTGATTCCTTTAGAAATGAGTTTATCAGCTCCACCTGAAAGTGGAGGAACATCTCCAGAATCCTGTCTGATGCTCTTCGCTGTCTGATTCCTTTAGAAATGAGTTTATCAGCCCATCTGAAAGTGGAGGAACATCTCCAGAATCCTGTCTGATGCTCTTCACTCTCTGATTCCTTTAGAAATGAGTTTATCAGCTCCATCTGAAAGTGGAGGAACATCTCCAGAATCCTGTCTGATGCTCTTCACTGTCTGATTCCTTTAGAAATGAGTTTATCAGCTCCACCTGAAAGTGGAGGAACATATCCAGAATCCTGTCTGATGCTCTTCACTGTCTGATTCCTTTAGAAATGAGTTTATCAGCTCCACCTGAAAGTGGAGGAACACCTCCAGAATCCTGTCTGATGCTCTTCACTGTCTGATTCCTTTAGAAATGAGTTTATCAGCTCCACCTGAAAGTGGAGGAACATCTCCAGAATCCTGTCTGATGCTCTTCACTGTCTGATTCCTTTAGAAATGAGTTTATCAGCTCCATCTGAAAGTGGAGGAACATCTCCAGAATCCTGTCTGACGCTCTTCACTGTCTGATTCCTTTAGAAATGAGTTGATCAGCTCCATCTTAAAGTGGAGGAACATCTCCAGAATCCTGTCTGATGCTCTTCGCTGTCTGATTCCTTTAGAAATGAGTTTATCAGCCCATCTGAAAGTGGAGGAACATCTCCAGAATCCTGTCTGATGCTCTTCACTGTCTGATTCCTTTAGAAATGAGTTTATCAGCTCCATCTGAAAGTGGAGGAACATCTCCAGAATCCTGTCTGACGCTCTTCACTGTCTGATTCCTTTAGAAATGAGTTGATCAGCTCCATCTGAAAGTGGAGGAACATCTCCAGAATCCTGTCTGACGCTCTTCACTCTCTGATTCCTTTAGAAATGAGTTTATCAGCTCCATCTGAAAGTGGAGGAACATCTCCAGAATCCTGTCTGACGCTCTTCACTCTCTGATTCCTTTAGAAATGAGTTTATCAGCTCCATCTGAAAGTGGAGGAACATCTCCAGAATCCTGTCTGACGCTCTTCACTCTCTGATTCCTTTAGAAATGAGTTTATCAGCTCCATCTGAAAGTGGAGGAACATCTCCAGAATCCTGTCTGATGCTCTTCACTCTCTGATTCCTTTAGAAATGAGTTTATCAGCTCCACCTGAAAGTGGAGGAACATCTCCAGAA
>NC_051217.1:46187967-46227967 GCF_015220715.1 Pygocentrus nattereri
CAACTTTACACTCAACCACACAAAAACTGCAAAGACAATAAACCTGTACATAACTGCCTTTAATCCCGGGTGAGCGGTCAAACAGTCAGTGCTTTCCTAAGTAAGGAAAGGATGAAGGTGAGAAACATCACAGATCATGAACTCCTGTAGTATCTGGAGTATCTGGAGCTCTGATCTGGTCTGACTGTAGAAACCGTTACACCGTCTGAATGTTGCGTAGATCTTTACGTGGTCTCAGTTACACCCTTTACCCCTATCCATGCTGAGGACGACAATCTGCCACCACCCAGCACCGCACCGACAGGCCTGCTGGGGGTTGATGGTGGAGTGATGGGAGTTGTTTGGTGAGCTGATGTCTTAATGCAGCCAGAGATTCTGAGTGCACTTGTTCTGTTCACCAGCCTCGGGACACAGTGATCTGGAGGGAGGGGTGTGGACTGCAGTCGTTACAAAAGCAGGGTATTCTAAGGTGTGAGCTGACTCACAGGTGTAATCGCAGGACCCCTCACTTCATCAGATGGCTGTATATGCCCACCTCACTTTAAGGCTCATTTGAAGGGAAAAGGCGAGTAAAGAACGACAGGTGAGACGACCTGTAATTCTATCTACTGTGTAGCGTATAGCAATGCACAGCACCCGTTTCTATGGTAACGACCACTCATGACTGTCATTTGCATTGTTATCCAACCATCCCACACTCAGTGGACCCTCAATGTTTACAAGTGATGTGCTGTTCTGGCTCTGCCCACTCGCTCAAACCGGCTTGTTGTGATTGTTTGTCTTTGGTCTGGTTCTGGGCAGTTGCGTTCCAGTATGCCCAGTTAATTCTTTTGTTTTCTGACATTTACCTGCTGTGCCTTTGTTTATTGATGACTGGCTGACGGATTGATGACTGCCATCATGCAGTTTTTAGTTAATTTGCTAATTAGAAGGTTGGCCTTTTAGTAGTTTTGGTTAAAATAGCGTGGTGTCAGCGGAGAAGAAGACATGGGAAGGTGAATGCTCTTTTATTGAACAGGCAGCAAGGGAGAGCCGCCTCTCAGCGCTGACTAATGGCTGGGAAGCAGGCAGGTCACTTCTAACCACACACTTCCTCCTGGTAGGAGGCATTAACACTGCACCAACTGCCCACAGCTCAGCAAAGAATAGCACAAACAACACAGATGCACATCTTTTACTGAACAACAGCAATTTATTCACAAAGAAAAGGTCACCAGCCGCAAATGCCCCCCCTTAGAGGGAGTCCCTGGGGTGTATGGGGGCATGCCACCCCCCAACCCCACTGATGGAGGGCTGCGGTCAACCCTGCCTGGCCGCCGTACACAGCTCTGCTGTGCTCAGGTCAGGCTCTGCTGCTGAGCTCCACCTTGCTGTTTCCTCTTTCACTCTCTTCGCCACACTGCTTCTTTTTCCACAGCCCTCAGCTCAGCTTGGTCTTCTCTGCTGTCCACCTTCAAGTTTGTGGAAGTGGCATTCCCCTCCAGTCTGCTGGGGTTGCTATTCCACTTCTGACACCAGTGTGGCGTTGGTGAAAGAGCGTATGTGGGAAACACTGCACTGTAAAAGTGAATGCTCTTTTGGACAGGGCACTTCTAACCACACACTTTCTTTAGATGGTCACTAACTCTGCCCTAACTACCCCACAGCTCAGCACAAAATAGAAGTCTCTCCTACTGTGAACACAGAACTGCACAAGAGCCTCCCACTGTAGCTTGATCCATTAGCTGGACACTACAGTATTGCCAAGATGCCTAAGTTTGGGGGAAAAACTGCTGTTTGGGAGCTCCCATTGGTGACCTGAGCCAATTCATCTGACTCACAGAAAAGATCCAGAATGTCCATCAATAATGTACACATGAAGGAGAACAGGCCAATGTCATGTAACATAGTACTTTGTTCAAAAGAACATGAGGATCTCCAAAATTGTACCTTTTTGGAGGAAGTGATGAAGCTAAAGTTAGTGTGCTCACAGTTTGTAACGGTCAGCTGGCATTTTCAAATAAGTTAGGGTTTTTTTGTGACTTTCATTGCTGATAATTTATAGGTGCTGTGGCATCACAGGCTGTTTAAACTGATCTAAACAATCAGCCAGCTGGAATATTCAGTGAACCGATATACAGACATGCAGTAAACATTCTGTTTTGGTTAATTCCCTCTGGTTGCCTGGACTAACCACAGAGTGCACTTCCTCCACAAACATGTTGCTGAGCTGACAAAGGTCGGAAAGCCAGTCTGACCAGCGGAAAGGAACCTGTTACTGAATGGAAAAGACCTCAGTATCTCCACCTGTGTGATGCTCCAGAGCTGCTCCCTTTCTACTAAATAAAGCCCATGGTCTGGAGCTATTCAGTTCCAGGATTTCCGAAATTCACTCCGATTCCGATACTAAGCGATGGGAGTTGGTGGAGTCGATTCCACACAATGCTTTTGTCTATGCTTGGTTCCATAGGTCTTTCACACACATACATTAATGCAGTAATTAAACAGAAGGTTGCAATGTCCTGGTTGTGGCCCACAAAGCTGGATATATCTCCAATGCTATCGTTAAAGCAATGCTGAGTTTTCAGAAAGCTGAAGGGTGAATAAAGTCCAGCCTTAACTGAGCATGTATGTGATAGCTTTGGCTATATTGGATACATATTGGATTATACTTTTTCCCCTCAGATATCCAATCCAGTAGGGTTGGGAATCTCTTGGCCCCTCACAATTCAAGTCGATTATGATTCAGAGGCTGTGATGCAATTATACCACGATTATCGACGCATCTTTTTTTTTCTATACCGGATTTCTATTTTCCTACTGACTGAGGACGTGGTAGTTTAAAAGCAAAGTATTTATAATGATCTATAATGGATTTACTTCCAACATCTTTTATTAATAAATCAAATGGAAGTGATGTGGCGAGTGAACTGGAAGGCTCCCATTCACTGCTCTTGTTTGGAGCACGAGAGACGCCGCTGTGGTGATGGACGTCCATGCAGCACGTTATAGCCATGCGGCCCGTTTTCTTTAGTGATGTTAGAACTCTGGATTTGGTCGTGTTGAAGAGAATCAGGGGTCACTGTGTCAGTAAAGTATCCGCGAGACGGGACATGAGCGAAAGCCCTGTTTCTCAACGAGACTGCAGGTCACTTAGCAACACAGTCCCTCCTGGCTAGTAGCTACAAAAAGGCAGAGAGAGAGTAAGAGACCCTTATTAGTCCCACAATGGGGGAAATTCCACCTCTGCATTTAAACCGTCAGTGCAGTGAAACACCACATACACTCTAGTGAGCACACACACTAGGGGGCAGTGAGCACACTTACCCAGAGTGGTGGGCAACCCAATCCACAGCACCCAGGGAGCAGTTGGGGGTTAGGTGTCTTGCTCAAGGACACCTCAGTCATGTGCTGTCGGCTCTGGGATCAAACCGGCGGCCTTCCGGTCACAGGGCTGGTTCCCTGACCTCCAGCCCACGCCTGCCCCCAAAAGATTTAGTGAAGACGTACATTTAAAGACGAATGGACTTATTCACATTTATAAGCAGCTTTCCTGGAATGTTAGACCTGAAATGAGACTGTCAAACGCCAAAACGCTGCGAAGATGAAGTCGCTTCTCTTTCGAATTTTCCCGTTCCACCTTAAATAGTGCCGCATTTACATTCGTGGAACGGAAAAATTTGAGCAAGAATCTGGAGAGTAAGAAATTTCTTCAGCCTCATGAGTCAGCCGAACGATGAGAGACGTTTCACAATAAGCTCTACGTCTGAGGAAAGTTTCCCGATGGAAAGGGGAGGAAAGGCGCTACAGCTGAGCGGAAGCTTAAAGCAGAGCTCAGTAAGTCTGCGCTCTCGATTATGTTGTGTAGCCTATACTAGGACGTCAGCGCACACTGAGACATACTGGGCATTAAATGTTGGGGCTCCCAAGCTGGTCTGATTTTCGTTGAATGTCTCTTCTGAACATTTGGGTTGCGACTCCTGATCTAACCTGGCTTTAATGCGGAGCCGGCCGGATTTCTCGATCATCTAGTAGTGTTTCTGTTATGTGCCGCCACAGTCTGTCCGGGCGCTGTTCCGTCAACCTTACAGTATCAATTAAATATTTAGAAAATCGATTTTTGACATTTGTGAATCGATTCAGAATCGTTCACATCTGCATCGCAATGCAGCTAAGAATCGATTTTTCCCCACCCCTACAATCCAGTGACAGTGAGTTTGGACAATATCGGATTGATACAGATCCTGAGTATCATATCGGCACATCTCTAGTATTTTGTAAACGATTCTATTTGACATTTTTCTCATTGACGTTATACCTTACGGCAGGACAAGGCCCTTCGGGCGCCGCTTGATCTGCTGCGGACTGCGTTTTCTCTTGGAAAGGTCTTCAACATCACGTGTCACTTTTTTTGGAGGCAACCAATCAGAACTGATCCAGAAACTGAACTCAGGGCTGAACAGCGGGACAGATTTGCTTGCATTTGCCACGTAAACATGCGGAGGTTGAGGATCAATATTACACCACTGCCATACGTACCATCCTGTACACAAGCATGATCAAGTCTTTAGCCTTGAACATAGACGATGAGCAGCCCTTCGCTGTTGAAATCTTGAGCGTCTCTTTGCCAGCTGTGGTGTTCGAGGCTAACGTAACTGCTGTCTCTGTTCCTGGTTATATTGTCTTCCCCCGACCCAGATCAGAAATTTGGGAGGGATTTTTGACTCCACCCTATCCACGGCGCCCGGGGAGCAGTTGGAGGTTAGGTGTCTTGCTCAAGGACACGTCAGTCATGGACTGTCAGCCCCGGGGATCGAACCGGCGACCTTCCGGTCACTAGGCCAGATCCCTACCCTCCAGCACACAACTGCCCCCAAGAACACTAAGGCTAAGGCAGCCTTTCTCCATCTGAAGCGCGTTGCTAGGATGTGCCCTTTTCTCTCTGTTTCTGCTGCTGAGACTGTTGTCCATGCTAACATCTAGAATTGACTCCCGCAGTGCTGTGCTACATGGACTCCCTGCTCGGGTTCTGAACAGGCTGTGCACAATTTCAACTGCTGGGGCTTTAACCCACACTAGATCCCGGGAGCACATCAGCCCAGCTCTGAAACAGCTTCACTGGCTCCCAGTTCAGCATCGCGTTCGATACAAATTGCTTCTACCTTGTTAGTCCTCAGTTATACTCTCCAGCTCGCACTCTTCGATCCGCAAAGTTCCTCCCTCGTTCAGTGTTGCTGGCCCCAGGCTGAGGAACACATTTACATTTACAGCGTTTAGCAGACGCTCTTATCCAGAGCAACTTACAAGACCACTCTCCCCTCTGAGTTGCAGGCCGTGTCCAAAGCTAGTCTTAAAACCCACCTTTTCCAGCTGGTTTATGGTCCAACCAGTATTTTAAATTTATTTGTATTATTATCTTTGTTATTTTTATTGTACAGTGTCCTTGGGTGTCTTGAAAGGCGCTTATCGAATCAAATTTTATTATTATTATTATTAATATTATTATTATTATTACATGGGCTGAATAGAAAGAACTCAACCTGGTGAGAACTTCCAGCCCCTGGAAATCTGCTCTGCTTCCTCTCTGCTTTGCAAAATGTCATAATCTGATTCCTCACAGCCTTAAGCAGGACATCAAGTGTAGTGCAGCACATACCTGTTTGAAACTTGGTGTGAGAGCTTCAGATTTGGTGTGAACAGGCCTTAATACGGTGAAGGCAAAAGACCAGGAAGAACAGAGGAGCATTCTCACATTTAGCCCGTGCTGGTGGATGGAACAAGTGCACCTTCACACTGAATCAGAGCAGTGGCTGTTCTGCTGTGTAGCTCACAGTACAGTGTAAACAGGGTAACGCAGCTAATGTACAAAACCAAAACCATCTCTGGGTGAACGTCCACTGTGGTCCATGTGGTGTTGTCATGGTTGTCATGTCAGATTCACCGTGAAAAGAGTTCCTGATACAACAATCGTGTAATACAACAATACTCATGGCTAAGTAGCATTCGTTTAGCTTTCTAATGCTACAGATCGAAAATGTGCCATCTGCTTTAAGCTGTGCTCCTCTTTTATGATGTGAAATCTCACCCACAGCTTTTTTCCAGAGGTCATTAAAGTCCGGAGAACATGCTGAGATTACGATGTTACACTCACACTGCTGGTGTTTGGTGTTTAAGTCACAGAGACACAGATTAGTGACATTAGTTGAATGTTTACATGGTGAAGCTCTTATCTCTGTGTGGTAGCGATGAAAAAAGTCCTTTAAAACCTCGGGAGGGAGAGGAAAAAGTCCTTGGAATTCCTACATATTTTTAAAATTCCTCCATGAATGTGATTAATCAATAAGTCATTCAGTGGGTTTGGTGTGAAACGGTCCAGACGTCTTTACAGTGGTGGTGATGGGAACCAGGCGTCGCCATGACTACAACACAGATATAGACACTTTATTTACCATCCAGAACCACCAGAGAACCTACACGAGTCTTCTGAGCTTATATGGAATGTCGATGATGGAAAACAGTGGAAAATCTGGAATAATGAGTTTTCTTTGGGGACTATTTTCCCGCACAGCGCCCTGCATGTCTCCCTCCACCATGAATGGAGTTGAAGTTCTCTAAACTCTCATAAAACAGCGTCTCAGTCATCAGGCAGTGAATTCAGAACCAGTTCATGTAGGAACTTTCTGTAGGAGCTTTTAGAGGGACGTCTGGTTCCTATCACCACCACTGTGAGGAGCTTTTAGAGGGACGTCTGGTTCCCATCACCTCCACTGTGAGCAGCTCTGACTCGGTGAGTTTATCTAGAACTGAGTGTTTCACACCAAACCACTCAGAACGGCTCTGATTATGCAGGAATTCTGAAATTGTTGAATTCCCCTTTAAAGAGGGAGTGCTGGGGAATGCAAGTAGTGGTGGGATATTCCAAATCAAGTGCTTCACTCATCTTCCACAATCTCTCTCTCTCTCTCTCTCTCTCTCTCTCTCTCCCTCTCTCTCTCTCTTGTTCTGGTGTTTTTAGTGCTGTGAATTTGCCTTAAGGTCACTCTGACTGGGTTTTCTGTGCCTTCATGTAGCGATGTTAGAACACCTCCTCCTGGATGGTGTGTGTGTGTGTGTGTGTGAGTGTGTGTGGGAGGAGTATGTGAGTGTGGGTCACTCATACTGTGGGTTTGTATTCGTGTTGTGGAATAAAATGACTCTGATTTCTTTAGGTTTATTTGTTGTTGTCATTTTTCTCATATTTCCTCTGCAGTTTAACTGACTCCTTGTTTAACCCCCAAACTCACCTGTGCATCAAATTCTCCACTTCTATACCTATTTCTGTATCTTTGTGATTCCAGCTCAGAATTCCAGTTCAAACCCTTCCTGAATCCGTAGAGCCACCCTTTCTATGCCATCTCATCACGAGATCATACGAGACTCACATCCGGAGTTATGAGCCTATGAAGAGGGGCTGAGATACACGTCATCTGCCTCTCACCGTGTGGAGCTGCTGGATTCGTGTGTCCGTCTACATTCTGAGTGAAACTGACCGACGGACACTCAGGAGATCACTAAGGACTGACCGTCACGCCGGAAACCCTTCATTCTTCATTCAGTCCACATCGGAGACTCGTGTGAAACGGCGTCAGAGAGTTTCCAGCTGCTGAAGCTGCTGCAGCGGGTTTGGAAAGTAGTGATGAAGATAACGGAGCGTTTAGATATGAAACACATGAAGATCGGGTTCTATGAAGAACCTTTAGAGGAGAGTTTAAGGAGAGATGGACACAGAGGATTTATGGTGAAATGTTAAGAGATTTTATTGAAGTGAAGATTAAAGGCTCCATCTCAGGACCTTCAGTCAGGGAACATAACTGAACCATAATCCACTGAAATGATCTGATCTCAGCTGGACTGACTCCACACACCCCGCCTCGCCTCGCCTCCAGGCTTTTACTCTACTGCTCTGTTTTAAAACATTCGGTTATGAAAAGGTACAAATACCAACTTTTCACCTGGAGGAACTGATTTAAGCTCCACAGTCAGACCTTAACAAACTAGAATAAAAAAAACTAAAGGTCTAGTAGAAAATGTGCCATCACTTTCGCACAGGTCACACTTCAACATTGCACTTAGAAAATCAGCAATAACATGGAATTCTACCAAACGTCTTCGTCCCAGAGCTGCAGCCCGTTTTGAATTCATCCTGGTTGTGACATCACACCCATGAGTGGGAAGGGAGAGAAAGTGAGAAGAGTGCACCCAAACCTGTCCGCACAGTGTGCTTTGCTATGCGTAATAACTTAATAACTAAGTGTGGGATTGTGCTTTGATATTAAAATAATTATGCAAATTGAACGAACAACAAAAACGACCTTAAGTGACCTGACGGTGCAGGAAGGGCCCTGGAGAAACCACGCGACATCCTCCAGCCTGCACACGAAGTTGTGCCTGTTACTATGGCAACTGGGGCGTCGCCATGGCTGCGGACCGTAACCTGGCAACAGCAGCACTGGTAGCCACGGCGTCAACAGTGAGGGTGTGCCCGTCGGAGAGGGCAGCATATGAGAGCTGCTCGCAGCCTCGACTGACTGTATAAACAACCATCACCTGCTGTTCACACCTGTGAGGAGGGACGTTTAAATATTCATAAACAACAAAGAGGGCGGAGCCCTAAAACCTGGAGAAAGCCACGGTCTCAGCAGAGCAGGAGCTTCTCCCACGTCTCGTCTAGAACAGCAGTAGCTCTTCAGCATAAATGAGACTGGACTGGACTGGACTGGACTGGACCCAGTCGTGTCTTAAAGGGCCCATAACATGAAAATCCACACTGTCCTCACTTTCCTGAAAGAAAACGGTTTGAAGTAGTATGTAAACACTAAAGTACCAAACATATGGCTCACTTTCCAGTGTGGTACAATATGCAGCAAAACTAGTCTGTTTTGATAGGATTGTTGTGATGTCACAAAAAAAGCAACACGTTTACATACATCCACCTATTTTAATATGCAGGAGTTAAGCCCCACTTGTTTACACTGCTGTAAGGAGTGTCTCAGCCCAGACTGCTTTTGTATGATGTGCATTTGCATACACCAAAGCTCATTTGCATATATCATTCTTAAAGGAACTGTATCACTTTAAAGGGCCCATATCAGAGAAAACACATTTTTCTCTAATTCATAAAGTGAAACAATTTGATGTAAGCATTTCTAGCCCAGTCCATATATGGCTGCTAAGAGGCTTTTCAGTCTGAACTGCTTTATGAATGAGACACAGTACAAGGCAGCCAACCAGAACAGGGCTCATTTGCATACATCTGTTTTAAAAGCACAGTAACAAGAACAGTCTGTTTAATTCTAATGGATAGATCCCTATCCCTAAGAGGGGTTGCTAAGAGGGGTTGTCATTAATTAATGAGGACATATGAAACAGACTGTTTTTGTGATGTCACAAAAAACAACTGTATATATCCCCTACAGTTTAGCCCGCACATTTACATTGATGTTATAAGGTGTGTTTCATCCCTGAGTGACAGCCAATCAGAACAGGGCTCATTCTGATTCTAATGGATGAAGAGAGGTTGCACAATGGTCATTAATAAATAAGGACATATAAAACAGACTGATTTTGTGATGTCACAAAAACCAGTACATTTACATACTGTGTATATCCCCTTTTTCAGTCTACAGTTTACGTTGAAGTTATAAGGAATGTTTCATCCCTCAGTGACACAGAATGCAAGGCAGCCAATCAGAGCAGAGCGCATTTAAATATGTTAATATTAAAGGAACATTAGCAATAACAGCCTGTTTAATTCTAGGGCATAGAGAGAGGATGCAACATGAATGAAAAATGAATTATGACCGTTTTTTGTTAACGGATAGTGTTGCAAGCTGACCCCTGGGTGAAAAAATCAAAAATCTGTAAGATGGAAAACTTGTGAGAGTGTAACGTACAGGCCCTTTAATGTGGTCCTCAAGGTCAGCCGTGCGCTGTGTGCTGGTGACGTAAGAGCAATAAGGAAAAGTTCCTGCATGTTCGCGGGTGCGAGGCATTGGCGCCCAGAGCATGTTCCCGTTATTAGTGGCTTCACATTAACTCACCTGTGGGAAATTTCACATGACTCGCGCTCAGTCCAACGCCCCAGCGTGCCAAAGCCTCACCTGCGTCCAGGACCATTAACTCCACCGAGAACGCCGCCTCGCCGAACCACATCAAAGAGTGCACTCTGGGGAAAAGGCCCTTATAGGGTTCTGTCCAGCTCACAGTCCGCAGCAGCAGCAGCTGTACGTCCACATGGTGAACTCCGCACTGCTGCACTGATGCCAAAACAAACAAAAACACTAGATGCTGAACATTGCTGTGAGGATCTGGTTGAGCATTAGTGAGGTCAGGTTCTGATATTGGATGGTCAGTTCTGGGTCACTCCAACTCATCCCAAAGATACTGGATGGAGCTCCATCACTCCAGAGAACACAGTTCCACTGCTCCACAGCCCAATGCTGGGGGGCCGTATACCCCTCTAGCCCATGCTTGGCATTAGACGTGGTGACCTTAGGCTCATGTGCAGCTCCAGGTGGTTCCTCACCAATCTGCTTGAGAGAACATAGTAGAAATTTTTAGAACATTAATAGTAATATATTAATCGTGTTATATTAATACGATAAAAACTGTAGCAATAGTGATAGAAAATTAGAAACAACATTAATGTAAATAATTATACATAATGTATTCATAGCATTGTATTTATAGAGTAATATGATGAATGAATGAACTTTATCATTGCACATTGTACTCGTACACTTGCACAACGAAATTGAAGTACAACAACCCCCCTCCCTCCGCTCTCGGTGCAAAAAAACAAAAAAAAGTAGAAAGAGAAAAATAAAATAAGATAAAAAACTTAAATACTATACAAAATAGTATTTATATTAGTACATTAGTATATTATATTAGTATATTAGTATAATAGTATGGTATTAATACAGTAATAGTAATGTAGTAATAGTATGGTAACAATACAGTAATAGTAATGTAGCAATAGAAAATTAGTAACATTAATGTAAAATATTTATACGTAATGTATTAATAGCATTATATAGTTCCCCCTGGGATTCTGCAATTTCCCCCTGGGATCAATAAAGGAATCTGAATCTGAAATAGTATGGTAGTAATACAGTAATATTAATATAGTAATATAGAAACAGTAATGGAAAATTTGTATCACTATTAATGTAACACAGTTATAAGAAATGTTAATAGCATTATATTAACATAGTAATAGTCATGTAGAACTATTTAGAATAAGCGTTCCATTTTAATGGTAAAATAATAAAAATAATCCATCCATCCATCCATCCATCCATCCATCCATCCATCCATCCATCCATCCATCCATCCATTTTCTAAGCTGCTTCTCCATCAGGGTCGTGGGGGGGGGGATGCTGGAGCCTATCCCAGCAGTCTTTGGGCGGAAGGCAGGAAACACCCTGGACAGGTCGCCAGTCCATCACAGGGCAGACAGACAGACACAGACAGTCACTCACACCTAGGGGTAATTTAACATGTCCAATCGACCTGACTGCATGTCTTTGGACTGTAGGAGGAAACCGGAGAACCCGGAGGAAACCCACACAGACACGGGGAGAACATGCAGACTCCACACAGAGAGAGGACCCCGGTCACCCGGCCAGGGAATCGAACCCAGGCCCTCCTCGCTGTGAGGCGACAGCGCCACCCACCACGCCACCGTGCCGCCCTACAGTAATACAGTAACAGTAATATGGGAATAGAAGTGTATAGATAGTGAGAGTATATCTAATAATAATATGGTAGTGATGTAGTAACTGAAATAATAAGAATATTAGAGTCTTATTGTAATTGTATACTCATATAGGCAACATCAATATAGTGATGCAGTAACTGTAATATACACTTTTAAAAAAGATGGTTCTAAAAGGTAATAAAGCAGTAGTAACACAGTAGTAGAGGTAAAGTAATGGCAATAGTAGTAATAGTAGTAGTAATAGTAATCCAGTATCAATGCAGTGGTAGTAATATAGTTAAAGTACTATAGTAATATAGTAATATGACTGGCAATATTAACATAGTAGTAGTAATATAGTAATAACCATAGTAATAGAGCCATGTATAGAAATATTATAACAGTAATGGCATTACAGTAATAGTAATAGATTAAAATAACAAGGGTAACATAATATATATATATATATAAAACGTCACCATTATAGTAATTTAGTGGGAATAGTTATGATATAATAGTAGAGTAATAGTAAAATAGACATACTTGCAATATGTTAATATGCTTATAGAATATTAGTAATAGCAAAAAACTGTGTTTTGACTCTTAATTACTAGTCTATAAACTGTTTACATCATTGCCATTACATAATAACTCTCATAACTTCTTTGTGTTTTTATTTTTACACATTCTGACCAGCGGAAAATTACTTATATATACTTCTATAAAGCTATATAAATTATATAACCTTCATATTACAACACTGAAAGTTAAATTTTAATTTTAATTTAGTTTTTTTCTGACAGTAATGATGGATATTTTTATATATCATCAACGTCCAAAAATAAGCAATTATCTCCATTTTTGTCGTTTTTGATTTTTTACCCTATTTTGAGGAAACCAGCCGCCCTGTACATCATGTACGAGTTTCATGATGATTGGACCAGTAGAAATGCTCCAAATTAGCTTGAAATAAAGTCACTTTGCATTAACTTACATTAAAAGTACAGCACATTCTCGGCCTCTCCTGTAAAGTTGGCGGTTTGGAGAAACTTGTTTCCTCCTGCTGTACAGGTTCATTTCAGGGGCAGAAGGATTTTCTACAGCAGCGATGAAATTTGATATGGTTTATATCAGTTTCCTGAATATGATCCTGATCTTCTTCTTCAGTCTAACGCTGGGCCGTGTGAGAGAGATCGTCTCGCTCTGACACGCTTCAGCTCTGAAAGTCTGAGCTTCACTCTGGATGGAACCGAGCCAGAGTTAAACTGCATGTGATCTGAACCGTTCCGGCTTTTATGATTCGTCTGAAGTGGCAGGAGAACAGCGATAGATACGGAATCATAAAGCGATGTGGGACATCATGTGCTTCCTCCACACTTCACACGGTGCCATTAATAATCAATGTTCCTCACCTCAGCTCTGACACTCATTATCTTCTCCTGGATTTTATGGCCCGGGTTAATCTTTAAGCTCAGCTCTTGCGTCCCCTTTGATGGAGCAAGGACGTTTCTGCGCCGCTTGCTCAAGAACGGCAGGCCGAAGCCAATCAAAGCCTCTCCTGGAGCACCTGCGAGAGACCCAGACAGGTATATAAACACCTGAGACCAAACGCTGTCTTTTATCACTGCAGGAGCTGCCAGGTCCTTCACAGCGCACAGAACTGAGCTAGAACGTCGGAGAAGTGCATCCTTCAGGATTAAGAGAACGTTTTACTGCAGAACTGTCTTGATCCTCACCTGACCAGGATTCCACATGGAGAACCTGGCGTTTGAGAAGTCTAAAGATGACCCCCCGCTCTACGAGGAGACATCGTTTTCGGGTAACGGTTACGGTAATGGAGAGCACCGCTCAGTGCGGCCGTCAGTGGTCAGCGCGTTCGGCCACGATACGCTGGACCGAGTGCCGAGTATCGACTTCTACAGAAATCCGGGCACCGTGAGTGGACACAGGGCCATCAGACCTTCACTGCAGGAGCTACACGAGGTCTTCCAAAAGGTACATATACATGCACACCTACATACGCACACAGTGCGGTCCAAAAGTCAGATGAAAATGCTCCTGTCCTGCATTCCTTCCTAACTTAGCGGAAAGATTTTTACTGCAGATTTTATTGATTGGGTAAAAAAGTAGAATCTTGAATTTCAGGACTTTCAGTATTTGGCGGTATTTTCCCTTTTTTGCTTTAAAAGTTTGTGTAAAAGCTTCTGATCAGCAGGTCAACATGAGCTTCAGTGGAAGAGATCAGACGAAAAATAATCAGGCCTCAATTTCACACGTTTGCTGAAATTTGAATAACAAGCTAGAAATTTCATCTTCATTTTATAACTTTTTAAAAAATATTTTATAACTTTTTTAGAACATTTTCTAACTTTTTTTATATTTTCTAACTTTTTTTCAAGACTATTAAAACATTTCTGGCATTTATTTCCACGTTTAAATGAACAAATCCCAGATTTTCAATGTGTTCTCAGACTTTTGGACCCCACTGTATATGTAGCAGACCTTCAAGGTCACTTTACAGGAGAAGGAAAGACACTCGTAACTTTCAATGGAAGTGAAGGGAGAAATTATTCATTCTGGGGAACTTTAGACCATTTCTGTCGGTCCAGTCATCATGAAATTTGGAGACAGTGTAAAGGACACCCGGCCATTTCAAATTAGGTCAAAAAATGAAAAATGATAAACATGTCAATACGAGGTTTTGTCCCAACACTGATAGTTACAGTGAGCAGAATGAGGAGCTGTAATAATGACCGTATGAACTGGAATGCAGTAAAAACCGCAGTCCAGACAACTGCAATGATTCTGAATGTGATTATACGACTGCTCAGAGCTGCTGTACTAATGTAGCTGTGGTGATAAACCGTACAGGGAAGAGTTTAGATACTAATTCATGCACAGGAAGGTGATTTATGGAATACTATGTCGTGTACTGAGTTATGTACTGTTATTATCTATTCATAACAATTCCTTAATCAGTTCTAATCTGTCTTGTCATGTGGCCACCACTTTTCAAAGTTCATTTTTTGATCTCCTACAGTTTCCTCAGTCATTTCAGAGTCATCTGCAGGGTTGTGGATGTTTTAGGATTGTTAAATATTTTTATCAGGAACACCTTTATTGAATCTGATTGAATTTAATTTTTGATTGAAATTTTATATATGTATATATATATATGTGTGTGTGTATGTGTGTGTGAGTGTGTGTGTCGCTGTTGGCGAAACAAAATATCTCCAAAATGATCACTCTGCAGGGGAAGAATAAAAACCTACTTCGCTTTTAATGGAAGTCAATGGAACCAGACGTCTTTCCAAGTCATTTTAGGTCGTTTCTTTTGGTCCATTCATTGAAATTTACACACGATATAAAAAGAAATTTCAATTTATTTTAAAAACTGAAAAACAAAAGTTTTCACACCGTGAACATTTTATGATGAATCTAATTCACATCAAACACATTTTGTTCCTTTTGTTGTTCCTGATTTATGGGTTTTGGTGTAATACACACACACACACACACAGACAGACACACTAACACACACTCACACACACATACACACACACACACACACACACACACACACACACACACACACACAGACAGACAAACTAACACACACTCACACACACATAACACACACACACACACACACACACACACAAGTGTAAAACTGCAGTGTCTGTCTATAGTGATCACTACAATTGTGTACATCTGAGCTATTGGTATGAGAATGAAGGCACTATAGCTGGTATGTAGAGCTTAGTTTAGTTTGAGTGATGCTGCTTTCACTTTATCTGTTAGTAAGTCAAATTTATTTATACAGCACAGGTCTTTACACAACACAGGTCACAAAGTGCTTTACAAAAACAAAAACACAGCATTAAACAAAATGTTAGGCTTGCATGTACTTAACATAGGAAATATACGCAAACAAGCTTTATGCTTTTCAGGCAACATTTACTCAATTTCCTCAAATCTGTTTGAACAACCTGGAGCTACAATGAGAATCAGAGGCTCTGGGGCAGCTTTACACATATTCAACACACAAAACACTGAAGGTAAACAGTTTCCATCAGGGAGAACCGAGTGGCTCTGAAATCACTTTTTACACACAAGCAAAGTTTCAGTTTCAGATTTATTTACAACTTAGTTCCAAGTTTAAGTTGAATAAAAACTGGCTTTAAACTCAGGATCACAGATGAGCTCCTTTACTATGTTGATCTGTAGGCGTCTGTTCATAAACATAAACCAGCCCAAACTCATTTACTATAAAATGAAATGGTGTTTGTAGAAATTCAGAAAAAAGCCGCGTCAGTCTCGACTGCATATGTGGACATATTTCTATATTGAGCTCTATTTACACAAAGTTAGGTTAGTTCATCATTTATGTTGAACAGACTCTCCCAAAGTTTTACGCTGCTGCGCTGACGTTGAACCGCGTGCTGCACTGGGTCGGTATGACCAACAGGTCAAAACCAGCTCTAAACAAAGTGACCGCTGGGCCCTGATTGGTGCTCTGGCTTTGCGCTTCTTTCGTTTTGACATGTGACGTTTTTATACACAAGGTCACTTTACAGGAGAAGGAAAGACACTCGTAACTTTCAATGGAAGTGAAGGGAGAAATTATTCATTCTGGGGAACTTTAGACCATTTCTGTCGGTCCAGTCATCATGAAATTTGGAGACAGTGTAAAGGACACCCAGCCATTTCAAATTAGGTCAAAAATGAAAAATGATAAACATGTCAATACGAGGTTTTGTCCCAACACTGATAGTTACAGTGAGCAGAATGAGGAGCTGTAATAATGACCGTATGAACTGGAATGCAGTAAAAACCGCAGTCCAGACAACTGCAATGATTCTGAATGTGATTATACGACTGCTCAGAGCTGCTGTACTAATGTAGCTGTGGTGATAAACCGTACAGGGAAGAGTTTAGATACTAATTCATGCACAGGAAGGTGATTTATGGAATACTATGTCGTGTACTGAGTTATGTACTGTTATTATCTATTCATAACAATTCCTTAATCAGTTCTAATCTGTCTTGTCATGTGGCCACCACTTTTCAAAGTTCATTTTTTGATCTCCTACAGTTTCCTCAGTCATTTCAGAGTCATCTGCAGGGTTGTGGATGTTTTAGGATTGTTAAATATTTTTATCAGGAACACCTTTATTGAATCTGATTGAATTTAATTTTTGATTGAAATTTTATATATGTATATATATATATATATGTGTGTGTGTATGTGTGTGTGTGTGTGTGAGTGTGTGTGTCGCTGTTGGCGAAACAAAATATCTCCAAAATGATCACTCTGCAGGGGAAGAAAAAAACCTACTTCGCTTTTAATGGAAGTCAATGGAACCAGACGTCTTTCCAAGTCATTTTAGGTCGTTTCTTTTGGTCCATTCATTGAAATTTACACACGATATAAAAAGAAATTTCAATTTATTTTAAAAACTGAAAAACAAAAGTTTTCACACCGTGAACATTTTATGATGAATCTAATTCACATCAAACACATTTTGTTCCTTTTGTTGTTCCTGATTTATGGGTTTTGGTGTAATACACACACACACACACAGACAGACACACTAACACACACTCACACACACACACACACACACACACACACACACACACACACACACACAGACAAACTAACACACACTCACACACACATAACACACACACACACACACACACACAAGTGTAAAACTGCAGTGTCTGTCTATAGTGATCACTACAATTGTGTACATCTGAGCTATTGGTATGAGAATGAAGGCACTATAGCTGGTATGTAGAGCTTAGTTTAGTTTGAGTGATGCTGCTTTCACTTTATCTGTTAGTAAGTCAAATTTATTTATACAGCACAGGTCTTTACACAACACAGGTCACAAAGTGCTTTACAAAAACAAAAACACAGCATTAAACAAAATGTTAGGCTTGCATGTACTTAACATAGGAAATATACGCAAACAAGCTTTATGCTTTTCAGGCAACATTTACTCAATTTCCTCAAATCTGTTTGAACAACCTGGAGCTACAATGAGAATCAGAGGCTCTGGGGCAGCTTTACACATATTCAACACACAAAACACTGAAGGTAAACAGTTTCCATCAGGGAGAACCGAGTGGCTCTGAAATCACTTTTTACACACAAGCAAAGTTTCAGTTTCAGATTTATTTACAACTTAGTTCCAAGTTTAAGTTGAATAAAAACTGGCTTTAAACTCAGGATCACAGATGAGCTCCTTTACTATGTTGATCTGTAGGCGTCTGTTCATAAACATAAACCAGCCCAAACTCATTTACTATAAAATGAAATGGTGTTTGTAGAAATTCAGAAAAAAGCCGCGTCAGTCTCGACTGCATATGTGGACATATTTCTATATTGAGCTCTATTTACACAAAGTTAGGTTAGTTCATCATTTATGTTGAACAGACTCTCCCAAAGTTTTACGCTGCTGCGCTGACGTTGAACCGCGTGCTGCACTGGGTCGGTATGACCAACAGGTCAAAACCAGCTCTAAACAAAGTGACCGCTGGGCCCTGATTGGTGCTCTGGCTTTGCGCTTCTTTCGTTTTGACATGTGACGTTTTTATACACAAGGTCACTTTACAGGAGAAGGAAAGACACTCGTAACTTTCAATGGAAGTGAAGGGAGAAATTATTCATTCTGGGGAACTTTAGACCATTTCTGTCGGTCCAGTCATCATGAAATTTGGAGACAGTGTAAAGGACACCCGGCCATTTCAAATTAGGTCAAAAAATGAAAAATGATAAACATGTCAATACGAGGTTTTGTCCCAACACTGATAGTTACAGTGAGCAGAATGAGGAGCTGTAATAATGACCGTATGAACTGGAATGCAGTAAAAACCGCAGTCCAGACAACTGCAATGATTCTGAATGTGATTATACGACTGCTCAGAGCTGCTGTACTAATGTAGCTGTGGTGATAAACCGTACAGGGAAGAGTTTAGATACTAATTCATGCACAGGAAGGTGATTTATGGAATACTATGTCGTGTACTGAGTTATGTACTGTTATTATCTATTCATAACAATTCCTTAATCAGTTCTAATCTGTCTTGTCATGTGGCCACCACTTTTCAAAGTTCATTTTTTGATCTCCTACAGTTTCCTCAGTCATTTCAGAGTCATCTGCAGGGTTGTGGATGTTTTAGGATTGTTAAATATTTTTATCAGGAACACCTTTATTGAATCTGATTGAATTTAATTTTTGATTGAAATTTTATATATGTATATATATATATATGTGTGTGTGTATGTGTGTGTGTGTGTGTGAGTGTGTGTGTCGCTGTTGGCGAAACAAAATATCTCCAAAATGATCACTCTGCAGGGGAAGAAAAAAAACCTACTTCGCTTTTAATGGAAGTCAATGGAACCAGACGTCTTTCCAAGTCATTTTAGGTCGTTTCTTTTGGTCCATTCATTGAAATTTACACACGATATAAAAAGAAATTTCAATTTATTTTAAAAACTGAAAAACAAAAGTTTTCACACCGTGAACATTTTATGATGAATCTAATTCACATCAAACACATTTTGTTCCTTTTGTTGTTCCTGATTTATGGGTTTTGGTGTAATACACACACACACACACAGACAGACACACTAACACACACTCACACACACACACACACACACACACACACACACACACACACACAGACAGACAAACTAACACACACTCACACACACATAACACACACACACACACACACACACAAGTGTAAAACTGCAGTGTCTGTCTATAGTGATCACTACAATTGTGTACATCTGAGCTATTGGTATGAGAATGAAGGCACTATAGCTGGTATGTAGAGCTTAGTTTAGTTTGAGTGATGCTGCTTTCACTTTATCTGTTAGTAAGTCAAATTTATTTATACAGCACAGGTCTTTACACAACACAGGTCACAAAGTGCTTTACAAAAACAAAAACACAGCATTAAACAAAATGTTAGGCTTGCATGTACTTAACATAGGAAATATACGCAAACAAGCTTTATGCTTTTCAGGCAACATTTACTCAATTTCCTCAAATCTGTTTGAACAACCTGGAGCTACAATGAGAATCAGAGGCTCTGGGGCAGCTTTACACATATTCAACACACAAAACACTGAAGGTAAACAGTTTCCATCAGGGAGAACCGAGTGGCTCTGAAATCACTTTTTACACACAAGCAAAGTTTCAGTTTCAGATTTATTTACAACTTAGTTCCAAGTTTAAGTTGAATAAAAACTGGCTTTAAACTCAGGATCACAGATGAGCTCCTTTACTATGTTGATCTGTAGGCGTCTGTTCATAAACATAAACCAGCCCAAACTCATTTACTATAAAATGAAATGGTGTTTGTAGAAATTCAGAAAAAAGCCGCGTCAGTCTCGACTGCATATGTGGACATATTTCTATATTTAGCTCTATTTACACAAAGTTAGGTTAGTTCATCATTTATGTTGAACAGACTCTCCCAAAGTTTTACGCTGCTGCGCTGACGTTGAACCGCGTGCTGCACTGGGTCGGTATGACCAACAGGTCAAAACCAGCTCTAAACAAAGTGACCGCTGGGCCCTGATTGGTGCTCTGGCTTTGCGCTTCTTTCGTTTTGACATGTGACGTTTTTATACACACAGAAACCAAAAGGAACGACAGATTTCTCAAAATGTAGGAGGAAAAAGTCGGATATTAGACTCTGAAATGTAGTGGAGTGAAAGGAAAAAGTCGCCCAGAACGGAGAAACTTCAGTACAGATACACCAAAAATAATAAAGTACAGAAACTAATTACATTTACTCAGTTACTCAGTTACTCAGTTACTCAGGTACTCAGGTACTCAGATACTCAATTACTCAGTTACTGTCCACCACTGATAGAAGAAGCTCCATGCTGCCTTTATTGTTGGATGCACTGCGATCGTTTCTGAGCAACACACTTCACTATGGAGACGCTTATTATTGATCTGCTTCATCAAAGGAACAGTAAAAGGTCAAAGATATGGGAAGAGAGTTCATATGAACCAGTTTAAGTTGGTAGTTTGACACAAACAAAATTTAAAAAACAATGTGTTTCAGATCCAGATCTTCACATATTAAAGTAAATTCAACAAAAACACTTAAAAACACATTATTAAAGATGAAGAGTAGAGTAAACAGCCAACCTTGCAGGATTAAAGGTCATTTAGCGCATAAATACACTTACTTACGGCATAACAAGCACTGTTTAAACAGACAGAAGGAAATGAGGTGGTTATAATCAGGTGATAAGCAGAGCGTTCATTAGGAAAACAGTCTGGGGAAAAGATGTGCAGTGATTGGTGTATGAATCCTACACAATGCAAGAAATGCTCCGATGTTGCTCAAACACACAAAGGAACGACCATTAAGCAGCTAATCTGAGAACCGAGCAGCATTTTTAGCAGGAAAGGACGCTGGATATGAACCCTCAGAGAACCTCTGTCACAACTCTGCAGGTTAAAGCACTTCACACTCTGAAAAAGATGTTTTTTCAAGGGTTCTTCAGCCAGTAAAATGGTTCTGTAGGGAACCATGAACACTCAAAGACCCTTTGCATGATTAAATGGTTCTTTGCAAGGTGAAGGTGCTTTTCAGATTGATGGAGAATGTTTTTTGGTTCTATCTAAAACCTTTATAAAAAGGGGTCTGAACAGCACCAAAGGGGCTTCTTCTTTTGTTACAAGCTGAGGTTGTAACCACAGTAGAACCCTTTTCGGTGCTTTGTAGAACCCTTTTCACAAAGGTTCTATATGAAATTATCGCATTCTCCATCAGTGAAAAGCACCATTTCACCATGCAAAGAACCACTTTATATGGTTCTATATGGTTCCATTTTCCTCACTAAAGAACCCTTGAAGAATCATCATTGGGTAGTCGTGGGCTGGAGGTCAGGGAACTGGCCCTGTGACCGTAAGGTTGCCGGTTCGATCCCCAGGGGGGCCGACAGCTCATGGCTGAGGTATCCTTGAGCAAAACACCTAACCCCCAACTGCTCCCCGGGCGCCGTGGATAGGGCTGCCCACCCCCCACCGCTCCGAATATACAGAATATTTTAGGTTTTATTTTTGTTCCAATGTGTAAGGTTAGGTTTTGGGACAGGTTGGGTTTTGGGTGAGGTTGGGTAGTTAGATATGGGGTAAGGTTGGGTAGTTAGATATGGGGTAAGGTTGGGTAGTTAGATATGGGGTGAGGTTGGGTAGTTAGATATGGGGTAAGGTTGGGTAGTTAGATATGGGGTAAGTTTGGGTAGTTAGATATGGGGTAAGGTTGGGTAGTTAGATATGGGGTAAGGTTGGGTAGTTAGATATGGGGTAAGGTTGGGTAGTTAGATATGGGGTAAGGTTGGGTAGTTAGATATGGGGTGAGGTTGGGTAGTTAGATATGGGGTAAGGTTGGGTAGTTAGATATGGGGTAATGTTGGGTAGTTAGATATGGGGTGAGGTTGGGTAGTTAGATATGGGGTAAGGTTGGGTAGTTAGATATGGGGTGAGGTTGGGTAGTTAGATATGGGGTAAGGTTGGGTAGTTAGGTATGGGGTGAGGTTGGGTAGTTAGATATGGGGTGAGGTTGGGTAGTCAGATATGGGGTAAGGTTGGGTAGTTAGATATGGGGTAAGGTTGGGTAGTTAGATATGGGGTAAGGTTGGGTAGTTAGATATGGGGTAAGGTTGGGTAGTTAGATATGGGGTAAGGTTGGGTAGTTAGATATGGGGTATTTGGGTAGTTAGATATGGGGTGAGGTTGGGTAGTTAGATATGGGGTAAGGTTGGGTAGTTAGATATGGGGTAAGGTTGGGTAGTTAGATATGGGGTGAGGTTGGGTAGTTAGATATGGGGTAAGGTTGGGTAGTTAGATATGGGGTGAGGTTGGGTAGTTAGATATGGGGTGAGGTTGGGTAGTTAGATATGGGGTAAGGTTGGGTAGTTAGATATGAGGTGAGGTTGGGTAGTTAGATATGGGTTAAGGTTGGGTAGTTAGATATGGGGTGAGGTTGGGTAGTTAGATATGGGGTGAGGTTGGGTAGTTAGATATGGGGTAAGGTTGGGTAGTTAGATATGGGGTATTTGGGTAGTTAGATATGGGGTGAGGTTGGGTAGTCAGATATGGGGTAAGGTTGGGTAGTTAGATATGGGGTAAGGTTGGGTAGTTAGATATGGGGTAAGGTTGGGTAGTTAGATATGGGGTAAGGTTGGGTAGTTAGATATGGGGTATTTGGGTAGTTAGATATGGGGTGAGGTTGGGTAGTTAGATATGGGGTAAGGTTGGGTAGTTAGATATGGGGTAAGGTTGGGTAGTTAGATATGGGGTGAGGTTGGGTAGTTAGATATGGGGTAAGGTTGGGTAGTTAGATATGGGGTGAGGTTGGGTAGTTAGATATGGGGTAAGGTTGGGTAGTTAGATATGGTTTAAGGTTGGGTAGTTAGATATGGGGTAAGGTTGGGTAGTTAGATATGGGGTAAGGTTGGGTAGTTAGATATGGGGTAAGGTTGGGTAGTTAGATATGGGTTAAGGTTGGGTAGTTAGATATGGGGTGAGGTTGGGTAGTTAGATATGGGGTGAGGTTGGGTAGTTAGATATGGGGTAAGGTTGGGTAGTTAGATATGGGGTAAGGTTGGGTAGTTAGATATGGGGTAAAACAGTCTGGGGAAAAGATGTGCAGTGATTGGTGTATGAATCCTACACAATGCAAGAAATGCTCCGATGTTGCTCAAACACACAAAGGAACGACCATTAAGCAGCTAATCTGAGAACCGAGCAGCATTTTTAGCAGGAAAGGACGCTGGATATGAACCCTCAGAGAACCTCTGTCACAACTCTGCAGGTTAAAGCACTTCACACTCTGAAAAAGATGTTTTTTCAAGGGTTCTTCAGCCAGTAAAATGGTTCTGTAGGGAACCATGAACACTCAAAGACCCTTTGCATGATTAAATGGTTCTTTGCAAGGTGAAGGTGCTTTTCAGATTGATGGAGAATGTTTTTTGGATCTATCTAAAACCTTTATAAAAAGGGGTCTGAACAGCACCAAAGGGGCTTCTTCTTTTGTTACAAGCTGAGGTTGTAACCACAGTAGAACCCTTTTCGGTGCTTTGTAGAACCCTTTTCACAAAGGTTCTATATGAAATTATCGCATTCTCCATCAGTGAAAAGCACCATTTCACCATGCAAAGAACCACTTTATATGGTTCTATATGGTTCCATTTTCCTCACTAAAGAACCCTTGAAGAATCATCATTGGGTAGTCGTGGGCTGGAAGTCAGGGAACTGGCCCTGTGACCGTAAGGTTGCCGGTTCGATCTCCAGGGGGGCCGACAGCTCATGGCTGAGGTATCCTTGAGCAAGACACCTAACCCCCAACTGCTCCCCGGGCGCCGTGGATAGGGCTGCCCACCCCCCACCGCTCCGAATATACAGAATATTTTAGGTTTTATTTTTGTTCCAATGTGTAAGGTTAGGTTTTGGGACAGGTTGGGTTTTGGGTGAGGTTGGGTAGTTAGATATGGGGTAAGGTTGGGTAGTTAGATATGGGGTAAGGTTGGGTAGTTAGATATGGGGTGAGGTTGGGTAGTTAGATATGGGGTAAGGTTGGGTAGTTAGATATGGGGTAAGTTTGGGTAGTTAGATATGGGGTAAGGTTGGGTAGTTAGATATGGGGTAAGGTTGGGTAGTTAGATATGGGGTAAGGTTGGGTAGTTAGATATGGGGTAAGGTTGGGTAGTTAGATATGGGGTAAGGTTGGGTAGTTAGATATGGGGTAAGGTTGGGTAGTTAGATATGGTTTAAGGTTGGGTAGTTAGATATGGGGTAAGGTTGGGTAGTTAGATATGGGGTAAGGTTGGGTAGTTAGATATGGGGTGAGGTTGGGTAGTTAGATATGGGGTGAGGTTGGGTAGTTAGATATGGGGTAAGGTTGGGTAGTTAGATATGGGGTAAGGTTGGGTAGTTAGATATGGGGTGAGGTTGGGAAGTTAGATATGGGGTAAGGTTGGGTAGTTAGATATGGGGTAAGGTTGGGTAGTTAGATATGGGGTAATGTTGGGTAGTTAGATATGGGGTAAGGTTGGGTAGTTAGATATGGGGTAAGGTTGGGTAGTTAGATATGGGGTAAGGTTGGGTAGTTAGATATGGGGTAAGGTTGGGTAGTTAGATATGGGGTGAGGTTGGGTAGTTAGATATGGTTTAAGGTTGGGTAGTTAGATATGGGGTAAGGTTGGGTAGTTAGATATGGGGTAAGGTTGGGTAGTTAGATATGGTTTAAGGTTGGGTAGTTAGATATGGGGTAAGGTTGGGTAGTTAGATATGGGGTAAGGTTGGGTAGTTAGATATGGGGTGAGGTTGGGTAGTTAGATATGGGGTAAGGTTGGGTAGTTAGATATGGGGTAAGGTTGGGTAGTTAGATATGGGGTAAGGTTGGGTAGTTAGATATGGGGTGAGGTTGGGTAGTTAGATATGGGGTAAGGTTGGGTAGTTAGATATGGGGTAAGGTTGGGTAGTTAGATATGGGGTGAGGTTGGGTAGTTAGATATGGTTTAAGGTTGGGTAGTTAGATATGGGGTAAGGTTGGGTAGTTAGATATGGGGTAAGGTTGGGTAGTTAGATATGGGGTAAGGTTGGGTAGTTAGATATGGGGTAAGGTTGGGTAGTTAGATATGGGGTAAGGTTGGGTAGTTAGATATGGGGTGAGGTTGGGTAGTTAGATATGGGGTGAGGTTGGGTAGTTAGATATGGGGTAAGGTTGGGTAGTTAGATATGGGGTGAGGTTGGGTAGTTAGATATGGGGTGAGGTTGGGTAGTTAGATATGGGGTGAGGTTGGGTAGTTAGATATGGGGTAAGGTTGGGTAGTTAGATATGGTTTAAGGTTGGGTAGTTAGATATGGGGTGAGGTTGGGTAGTTAGATATGGTTTAAGGTTGGGTAGTTAGATATGGGGTGAGGTTGGGTAGTTAGATATGGGGTAAGGTTGGGTAGTTAGATATGGGGTAAGGTTGGGTAGTTAGATATGGGGTGAGGTTGGGTAGTTAGATATGGGGTAAGGTTGGGTAGTTAGATATGGGGTAAGGTTGGGTAGTTAGATATGGGGTGAGGTTGGGTAGTTAGATATGGGGTGAGGTTGGGTAGTTAGATATGGGGTAAGTTTGGGTAGTTAGATATGGTTTAAGGTTGGGTAGTTAGATATGGGGTGAGGTTGGGTAGTTAGATATGGGGTAAGGTTGGGTAGTTAGATATGGGGTAAGGTTGGGTAGTTAGATATGGGGTGAGGTTGGGTAGTTAGATATGGGGTAAGGTTGGGTAGTTAGATATGGGGTAAGGTTGGGTAGTTAGATATGGGGTAAGGTTGGGTAGTTAGATATGGGGTAAGGTTGGGTAGTTAGATATGGGGTGAGGTTGGGTAGTTAGATATGGTTTAAGGTTGGGTAGTTAGATATGGGGTGAGGTTGGGTAGTTAGATATGGGGTAAGGTTGGGTAGTTAGATATGGGGTAAGGTTGGGTAGTTAGATATGGGGTAAGGTTGGGTAGTTAGATATGGGGTGAGGTTGGGTAATTAGATATGGGGTAAGGTTGGGTAGTTAAGATATGGGGTAAGGTTGGTAGTTAGATATGGGGTAAGGTTGGGTAGTTAGATATGGGGTGAGGTTGGGTAGTTAGATATGGTTTAAGGTTGGGTAGTTAGATATGGGGTAAGGTTGGGTAGTTAGATATGGGGTAAGGTTGGGTAGTTAGATATGGGGTAAGGTTGGGTAGTTAGATATGGGGTAAGGTTGGGTAGTTAGATATGGGGTGAGGTTGGGTAGTTAGATATGGGGTAAGGTTGGGTAGTTAGATATGGGGTAAGGTTGGGTAGTTAGATATGGTTTAAGGTTGGGTAGTTAGATATGGGGGTAAGGTTGGGTAGTTAGATATGGGGTAGGTTGGGTAGTTAGATATGGGGTACAGGTTGGGTAGTTAGATATGGGGTGAGGTTGGGTAGTTAGATATGGGGTAAGGTTGGGTAGTTAGATATGGGGTGAGGTTGGGTAGTTAGATATGGGTAATGTTGGGTAGTTTGATATGGGGTAAGGTTGGGTAGTTAGATATGGGGTGAGGTTGGGTAGTTAGATATGGGGTGAGGTTGGGTAGTTAGATATGGGGTAAGGTTGGGTAGTTAGATATGGGGTGAGGTTGGGTAGTTAGATATGGGGTGAGGTTGGGTAGTTAGATATGGGGTGAGGTTGGGTAGTTAGCTATGGGGTAAGGTTGGGTAGTTAGATATTGGTTTAAGGTTGGGTAGTTAGATATGGGGTGAGGTTGGGTAGTTAGATATGGGTAAGGTTGGGTAGTTAGATATGGGGTAAGGTTGGGTAGTTAGATATGGGGTAAGGTTGGGTAGTTAGATATGGGGTGAGGTTGGGTAGTTAGATATGGGGTAAGGTTGGGTAGTTAGATATGGGGTAAGGTTGGGTAGTTAGATATGGGGTGAGGTTGGGTAGTTAGATATGGGGTGAGGTTGGGTAGTTAGATATGGGGTAAGTTTGGGTAGTTAGATATGATTTAAGGTTGGGTAGTTAGATATGGGGTGAGGTTGGGTAGTTAGATATGGGGTAAGGTTGGGTAGTTAGATATGGGGTAAGGTTGGGTAGTTAGATATGATGTAAGGTTGGGTAGTTAGATATGGGGTAAGGTTGGGTAGTTAGATATGAGGTAAGGTTGGGTAGTTAGATATGGGGTGAGGTTGGGTAGTTAGATATGGGGTAAGGTTGGGTAGTTAGATATGGGGTAAGGTTGGGTAGTTAGATATGGGGTGAGGTTGGGTAGTTAGATATGGGGTGAGGTTGGGTAGTTAGATATGGGGTAAGGTTGGGTAGTTAGATATGGGGTGAGGTTGGGTAGTTAGATATGGGGTAAGGTTGGGTAGTTAGATATGGGGTAAGGTTGGGTAGTTAGATATGGGGTGAAGGTTGGGTAGTTAGATATGGGGTGAGGTTGGGTAGTTAGATATGGGGTAAGGTTGGGTAGTTAGATATGGGGTGAGGTTGGGTAGTTAGATATGGGGTAAGGTTGGGTAGTTAGATATGGGGTAGAGGTTGGGTAGTTAGATATGGGGTAAGGTTGGGTAGTTAGATATGGGGTAAGGTTGGGTAGTTAGATATGGGTTAAGGTTGGGTAGTTAGATATGGGGTGAGGTTGGGTAGTTAGATATGGGGTAAGGTTGGGTAGTTAGATATGGGGTAAGGTTGGGTAGTTAGATATGGGGTAAGGTTGGGTAGTTAGATATGGGGTGAGGTTGGGTAGTTAGATATGGGGTGAGGTTGGGTAGTTAGATATGGTTTAAGGTTGGGTAGTTAGATATGGGGTGAGGTTGGGTAGTTAGATATGGGGTGAGGTTGGGTAGTTAGATATGGGGTAAGGTTGGGTAGTTAGATATGGTTTAAGGTTGGGTAGTTAGATATGGGGTGAGGTTGGGTAGTTAGATATGGGGTAAGGTTGGGTAGTTAGATATGGGGTAAGGTTGGGTAGTTAGATATGGGGTAAGGTTGGGTAGTTAGATATGGGGTAAGGTTGGGTAGTTAGATATGGGGTGAGGTTGGGTAGTTAGATATGGGGTAAGGTTGGGTAGTTAGATATGGGGTAAGGTTGGGTAGTTAGATATGGGGTAAGGTTGGGTAGTTAGATATGGGGTGAGGTTGGGTAGTTAGATATGGGGTAAGGTTGGGTAGTTAGATATGGGGTGAGGTTGGGTAGTTAGATATGGGGTGAGGTTGGGTAGTTAGATATGGGGTAAGGTTGGGTAGTTAGATATGGGGTAAGGTTGGGTAGTTAGATATGGGGTGAGGTTGGGTAGTTAGATATGGGGTAAGGTTGGGTAGTTAGATATGGGGTAAGGTTGGGTAGTTAGATATGGGGTAAGGTTGGGTAGTTAGATATGGGGTAAGGTTGGGTAGTTAGATATGGGGTAAGGTTGGGTAGTTAGATATGGGGTGAGGTTGGGTAGTTAGATATGGGGTAAGGTTGGGTAGTTAGATATGGGGTGAGGTTGGGTAGTTAGATATGGGGTAAGGTTGGGTAGTTAGATATGGGTAAGGTTGGGTAGTTAGATATGGGGTGAGGTTGGGTAGTTAGATATGGGGTGAGGTTGGGTAGTTAGATATGGGGTAAGTTTGGGTAGTTAGATATGGTTTAAGGTTGGGTAGTTAGATATGGGGTGAGGTTGGGTAGTTAGATATGGGGTAAGGTTGGGTAGTTAGATATGGGGTAAGGTTGGGTAGTTAGATATGATGTAAGGTTGGGTAGTTAGATATGGGGTAAGGTTGGGTAGTTAGATATGAGGTAAGGTTGGGTAGTTAGATATGGGGTGAGGTTGGGTAGTTAGATATGGGGTAAGGTTGGGTAGTTAGATATGGGGTAAGGTTGGGTAGTTAGATATGGGGTGAGGTTGGGTAGTTAGATATGGGGTGAGGTTGGGTAGTTAGATATGGGGTAAGGTTGGGTAGTTAGATATGGGGTGAGGTTGGGTAGTTAGATATGGGGTAAGGTTGGGTAGTTAGATATGGGGTAAGGTTGGGTAGTTAGATATGGGGTAAGGTTGGGTAGTTAGATATGGGGTGAGGTTGGGTAGTTAGATATGGGGTAAGGTTGGGTAGTTAGATATGGGGTGAGGTTGGGTAGTTAGATATGGGGTAAGGTTGGGTAGTTAGATATGGGGTAAGGTTGGGTAGTTAGATATGGGGTAAGGTTGGGTAGTTAGATATGGGGTAAGGTTGGGTAGTTAGATATGGTTTAAGGTTGGGTAGTTAGATATGGGGTGAGGTTGGGTAGTTAGATATGGGGTAAGGTTGGGTAGTTAGATATGGGGTAAGGTTGGGTAGTTAGATATGGGGTAAGGTTGGGTAGTTAGATATGGGGTGAGGTTGGGTAGTTAGATATGGGGTGAGGTTGGGTAGTTAGATATGGTTAAGGTTGGGTAGTTAGATATGGGGTGAGGTTGGGTAGTTAGATATGGGGTGAGGTTGGGTAGTTAGATATGGGGTAAGGTTGGGTAGTTAGATATGGTTTAAGGTTGGGTAGTTAGATATGGGGTGAGGTTGGGTAGTTAGATATGGGGTAAGGTTGGGTAGTTAGATATGGGGTAAGGTTGGGTAGTTAGATATGGGGTAAGGTTGGGTAGTTAGAAATGGGGTAAGGTTGGGTAGTTAGATATGGGGTGAGGTTGGGTAGTTAGATATGGGGTAAGGTTGGGTAGTTAGATATGGGGTAAGGTTGGGTAGTTAGATATGGGGTAAGGTTGGGTAGTTAGATATGGGGTGAGGTTGGGTAGTTAGATATGGGGTAAGGTTGGGTAGTTAGATATGGGTGAGGTTGGGTAGTTAGATATGGGGTGAGGTTGGGTAGTTAGATATGGGGTAAGGTTGGGTAGTTAGATATGGGGTAAGGTTGGGTAGTTAGATATGGGGTGAGGTTGGGTAGTTAGATATGGGGTAAGGTTGGGTAGTTAGATATGGGGTAAGGTTGGGTAGTTAGATATGGGGTAAGGTTGGGTAGTTAGATATGGGGTAAGGTTGGGTAGTTAGATATGGGGTGAGGTTGGGTAGTTAGATATGGGGTAAGGTTGGGTAGTTAGATATGGGGTAAGGTTGGGTAGTTAGATATGGGGTGAGGTTGGGTAGTTAGATATGGGGTGAGGTTGGGTAGTTAGATATGGGGTAAGGTTGGGTAGTTAGATATGGGGTAAGGTTGGGTAGTTAGATATGGGGTGAGGTTGGGTAGTTAGATATGGGGTGAGGTTGGGTAGTTAGATATGGGGTAAGGTTGGGTAGTTAGATATGGGGTAAGGTTGGGTAGTTAGATATGGGGTAAGGTTGGGTAGTTAGATATGGGGTGAGGTTGGGTAGTTAGATATGGGGTAAGGTTGGGTAGTTAGATATGGGGTAAGGTTGGGTAGTTAGATATGGGGTAAGGTTGGGTAGTTAGATATGGGGTAAGGTTGGGTAGTTAGATATGGGGTAAGGTTGAGTAGTTAGATATGGGGTGAGGTTGGGTAGTTAGATATGGGGTAAGGTTGGGTAGTTAGATATGGGGTAAGGTTGAGTAGTTAGATATGGGGTAAGGTTGGGTATATTGGGTGTATTCAGGTGCTGCACTACTGCTACGCACCTGACATGTTGTTAATGTCTTACTGATAATCTCTATTAATTAAAGACTTTATTAATCTTCTACAACGGACCAGTCAAAATCAAGCATTCCTCAATCTCTGGTTATTTCCACTTCCCAGCTGGTGTATAATGCGTCTTATTCCTTAAACCGGGACTTTTCTTATTGTAAAGGAAAGAGCCTGAACTCCCACTGGCGCTCCTGCTGCTTCTAACCAACACAATAAAGGAGCAGTAATGATGACCCAGCCTGGGCACAGTGCTTAAACCCAGATCAATAACTGAGCTCGCTGCAGTTCTGATGTAAAAGCTGGAGAGAAAACACTTTATGAGTAACGATCTCCTCGGGCTACAGCATTGATCCGTTTGCCCTGAATGGGCTAATTAATGCAAACAAGGCCTGAAAGTGGCGCTGATTCAGAGAGGAGCCTCAGGCCGGACTCGTGACTTGCTCTCAGCAAAATGAAGAGTAACTGTGCTTTAATGTAAATTACGATGCAATTAAAAAGGCGGAAACTAATGACCGTTTAACATTTGCGAGGTTCCCAAGTTTGGAGTTTGTGCATGCAGGCATTTCGTTGGCCACAACAGGAAACTCGTCGTGCCTTCAGAATCTTTTGTTTTCTTATTTTTGTTCAAAAATGAACAAATTCATTCTGTAAATATTTTAACCACCCATAAAATGTAATGGCCAATTAGAACCTGGCCAATTAGCACGCAAGCTACCTAAATTTCCTAAAGCCTCTTTAAAAGCTTTTACACTGGAAGCAAAAAGTGATTTCTTTTAGTTCTTGACTCATTTACAATGTGGATGTACACTGAACCAATTTACCAGTGATTCCAGGCCAGATTTGACAAGACATCCCGTAAAATTATAACTCAACATTCTGATTATCCCAGTATCCGCATGTGTTTGGAGATATTACAGTGAATCACGCAGGAACAGAAACTTGGCAGTCTGCTTTAAAATGCTCAAAACTCATTATTACTTCTTATTCCAACTTACGATGTTGCAGAATTGCATCTCTAAGAAGTTGGAGCGTAAGAAAGTCAGAGCTGTACGACTTTCCGAGTGGGAATTATGAATTAGAGAGATGTTCCAATGGATTTTTCCCTATTCTCAGTTGTTAAGGTAGCAGTTAGTGCAGCAGCTGACATTAAATGAGCTACAAAAAAAATGAGTTCGGACAGAAGAGACTGCTTGGGCGGAAAAAGCACAGCTGGGTTCGGTATTCCATACACTTGTAAATTTTCCCGTCTGACACATCTGAGACATTGTCATATGTCCTTGTTTCCACGGAATGTTTGGCAAGCCCATCTAAGCTGAGTTTGGACATCAAATCTGTTTAAATAGTGAGCGTCCACCCAGCACAACACAACAGTGGTGGGTGGGGAAATACCGGGATGCGAATGGGAATGGCGTGGGAAAACTTTCACGCCTGGTTAAATTGTATTTTATCACGTTTTGGCATCATACACCGTAAAACACAGCATGTCTAATATTATTAATCTAAGTTTACACCATCAGTAAGGTCTATTGGCAGATTCCGCATGCGTGGCTTCACTCCACTGCCTCACTTTACTAGGCTGTTTTCCTCATTCGCTGCGTCTGTTGTTTATATTAATTGGTTTTCTAAAAGCATATGGTCAGTTAATGGCCATTTTTACGCTGCTAGATTAAATAAAACATCAAATTAAATGCAGGAAAACACTGTGTGGAAAACTCTGCCATTTTTTATTATTATTAAAAGCTTTGGCCCAAATATGACCAGTCAAAATGCACTTTGGACAGATTTAGAGAATACTTATCCCACTTTTTATTCGCTGCGTTAACAAGTACACACACAGATTCACTCTTCAGTATTTTTCACTCATGTAAACGCTCAAAGGATGTATAATACACCTCATGAACTTGTGTATCATCTAAAATCTCAAGCTTACCAGTTGTAAATATGGCTTTATTAGCCACTCAAGCAGTTTTCCAGGGGAAGACTGGTGTTTCCCGGTTTCTCCGGGAAAAGCAGCATTATGAAGTGATCACTGAGTAGAATTGCACACAAAGGAACTAACCCATCCGTGCAGTGAGACACCCACATACATGCACGCTAGTGAACACACACACACTAGGGGGCAGTGAGCAGACTTGCCTGGAGCAGTGGGCAGCCCTATCCATGGCACCCGGGGAGCAGCTCGGGGGTTAGGCGTCTTGCTCAAGGACACCTCAGTCATGTATCGTCAGCCGAAAGGATCAAACCGGCAACCTTCCGGTCACAGGGCTGGTTCCCTGACCTCCAGCCCACGACTGCCACTGATGTAGGCTCACAAACATTAGCAATGTAGGCAATTAAAAACGTGTTCTTATGATTACGACTGAAGAAGCCTGGCGAAAACCCGTAGCAGAGCACTGCAAACATTCAAAACATGATGCTGGATGAAGCGAATAGATCACAAAGCATTAAAGACCAAATCAATTCTTCTAAAAAAAGCCCTTCCTCCTCCAGACGCACTGAAATAGCTCACTATTCCTGAGAAATACAACCAGCAAGTTCTTCAGGATGGAGCTAAACCACAGCCGCATCACAGAAAGTGGCGTCTTTATGACATTTACCGCATCCCCGTGGTCCAGAGAGGCGGAGAAGAGTTCACGGCAGCTGGAAATGTGTGAAAATGAAAACCCAGCCGTGCTTTCCTGTCAAATTTCCTGTTTTGTATTCCTGAAGACCCACGAGATGCAAAAGTGCATTAGGAATGAATCCGAATGACTGCCTGAGTTTTTAATTATGAAAATATATCAGACAGAAGCCACACAGGCATTCATCTGAAGGTCTGTCTCATCAATGAACGTTGTTTGTTTGTTTGTTTGTTGTCAGAATGGGGATTTGGATATTCCTGACACAGTGGATGACGGGGAGGGAAGTGACGTTTTGGAGAATGATGATATCGAGGCCATCGTCCCCCCGGAGAACAGCGCAGGGGTGGTTAAATTCGGCTGGATTAAGGGGGTCCTGGTGAGTGTTACACACAAACACATACGTGTCCAATACCATTCCCAATGCAGGATTTCTCAAGCTGGATATCTTAAGCTAAGAGGGCTGTCCAATAATAATGCGCTTGACCGCTTCTCCTATTGAATGGACTTGAGCTTGGGCTTTAGTTATCTGGCTAACTAATATATCTTGCTTTGTATAACACACCCCAACAGGCTCCGAGTGTTAAAGCTCACTACCAGCTGGGCATGTTGGTGATGTTTGGTGATAATTATAATGACTAACCCTTTACATTCACAGGTTTATTCCATCTTAAGGCTTATTCACATTGAAAACAGTGCAGTTAGTTAAAGGACTGGTTTGGTGAGAAATCAAACATACCTCATTTTGCACGTGCCTCAGATGTCCGCAATCATCCAAAATATCTCCAGGGTGCAAATCTGGCTTCTTTAGTTTAAAACTGTAGTTATGAGGCTAATGTTGCTAACAAACAGTAGACATCAATAGTCACCCAAACCTTTTCTGTGAAAACATCCTCAAAACTTTGTCTACCTGCTCAAACTGCATCCAGCTCTTCATTAAGGTGCCAAAAACTAATCAATGCGGTGTAAATGAGTTGTTTTGATTGGCTGAGCTCATTTTAAAAAAGCAATCCAGGGTGAAAAACTCCTAACAACTTCAGCATGAATGAGCATGGCTGAACTGCTGCAGGCTATGTAGAGGGATATATGTAAATACAGTTTCTATCCGACTGGTCGAGGTGGGTAATCCTGTAAATAATCCATTAAATAGAAGAATAATATCCGTGTAAACGCCTGTATCCGATTACATTCCCTATCGGAAAGTTTCAGTCCGTTCTGCTTGAGCGTCGCGTCACAGTGAGAGTTTATACCGTTCAACACGGCGGAGCAGAAACTGGTCTGCAGAGGAGACGAAGTTCATGCTCTGATCTTTAAAAGACGGCGGTGGGACGGACGTCCAGCTTATGCGTCTCAGAGCACGACGTCTTCCTCTCGGCCTTCTTTAATAAGGACGTGTGAAGGACGTTTTCCTGAGTCTGACGTCATTTTAAAGCAGTTAAAAGCACAATCACTGCTCACTGCTGCTCATCTCACTCTGACTGGACTCACGTGATGCTGGTTGTCATGGTAACGTCTACACTAAGCGGTTCTCCACGCATGCGCGTCAGATTAGTTGTAGTGAGCATGTAAACTAAGGTTTCCATCAGATTGTTCAGCAGAGTGAGAATAAACACCTCAGTCTGAAAACACAGCCAACGTGGTCATGTTCATGTATTTGTGTTTGTGTATTTGCATTTGTGCTTTTGCTGAGTTGCTGTTGTTTTGTTCTGCAGGTGAGGTGCATGCTGAACATCTGGGGAGTGATGCTCTTCATCCGTCTCAGCTGGGTGTTCGGACAAGCAGGAGTCGGTAATCAATTCTTCCACCTAGAGATGTAGTTTGTTGTCAAACGAAGCAAATATGTACTGCTGAAGACGGTTCAGTCGCCCATAATTGTATATCACACATTTTTATCATGGAATTATTACAATATCACAAAAATTATACCTTTAATGAGCAAACTACTCTCACTTTAAGTGCAATGTACTATACAAACACTGTAAACGTCCGCAGTCTGTACAGCCCGTATGAGGAAACTAAGCTGTTTCAAACTCATCATGGTAGTGATGTCACAGCCATTAACACATTTGCATTTGACCACTCAGTCATAGTGGTCAGCATACAGCAGGTTAGCCCCACTCACTCAGCATATAGCTGTAAAGCCACGCCCATTAAATCTACATTAGTCTAGCCCGCATATTCAGATTTAGATTCAGATTCAGATTCAGATTCCTTTACTGATCCCAGGGGGAAATTGCAGTAAATTTAAATATTCAGTCTATGGTCGTTTAGCCCCGCCCATTCACCCTACAGCATACAAAGTTGGACCACGCCCACCACCCCATTCGTATGTATAACATCTAAAAATATTCTTTACTTCATTGTTACTATTGTTATTATTATTATTATTATTATTATTGTTGTTGTTGTTGTTGTTGTTGTTGTTTTCTTATCCATTTTTGTCCTAAAAAGTTAAAAGAAGTTAGAAAATAAATAAACAAGTAAATGTCAGCCTGGATGTTAATGTTATCAGAACTTCATTCTCAGTGTTCCACAGCTTTTTAGAACCTGCAGCTCTGGTCATCGTTCTGGACCTCGTGTTTCTGTTGTAATGTGCAGGCTGTGAAGTTGAGCTGGACTGATACACTGTCATAAGTTCATATTCAGCTCCTTAGGATCGGTGCAGGGTGGCAGGCTGAGTTCTGCGTGGTTGGTGGAGCACCTCTGCGTGTAGGTGTTAATCCAGAGAGTCATTCTTCCACACCTCCACGCTGGTGGAGGTGGAGGCCGTGCGCCTGTGGCTGCAGGGCATCGGTCAGTTTTATGGTGTAAAACTAATGGCAGGCTTAAGGCCACTGTAGCGGCTAACGCGGCTCTCCGCTCTGAGTGAGTGAGTAACAGCCCCGGGCCCAGCGCGCTCCTAATGGCCCGTCAGAGGAGCCGCGCTGTTCCGCTTCGCTGTCCAGGAGGTGTGCAGTGACCCCCCGGCCAGAGGAGATTTATACCAGCAGCGTCTCATTAAAGCGATAGTTCTGCAGAAAATCTCATTTACCCAGCTTAGCTCCCCCACTTACTCCGAATGTCGCCGATCAGCCACAGCGTGTCTCGGTTCCTGCGTTAGTTTTAGTGCTGGAGCTTCGAGGCCAATGCAGAAAACAAGTAATGGAAGCTTATGAGCATCAATAATTAACATCATGCTAATTACATTCATATGTTAACATACAACTGTTTATTAAGCCATTATATATATATTATAATTCATATACTATACTGATCATTATATAAGTTATATATATAATATATCAACATATATAAGTACTATATCATTATATAAGTTAACACTTGCTCTACAGAGAATACACTTTAATGTACAACTTACATTAAAAAAAACTTTATGGAACATTCTGCAATTTGTGTTATTCCAGGATGTGAAACTGAATGGGTGGAGCTAAACTGCTGTAGGCTGAATGGTGGAGTTAAACTGCTGTAGCTGAATGGGTGGAGTTAAACTGCTGTAGCTGAATGGGTGGAGTTAAACTGCTGTAGCTGAATGGGTGGGGCTGAACTGTTGTAGGCTGAATGGATGGAGCTAAACTGCTGTAGCTGAATGGGTGGAGTTAAACTGCTGTAGGCTGAATGGTGGAGTTAAACTGCTGTAGCTGAATGGGTGGAGTTAAACTGCTGTAGCTGAATGGATGGAGCTAAACTGCTGTAGCTGAATGGGTGGAGTTAAACTGCTGTAGCTGAAGGGGTGGAGTTAAACTGCTGTAGCTGAATGGGTGGAGTTAAACTGCTGTAGCTGAATGGGTGGGGCTAAATTGCTGTAGGCTGAATGTGTGGAGCTAAACTGCTGTAGCTGAATGGGTGGGGCTAAACTGCTGTAGCTGAATGGGTGGAGCTAAACTGCTGTGGACGAATTTGTTGTTTGTGTTTCAGGTTTGGGGATTATTATCATTTTGTTGAGCTGTGTGGTCACCACTTTAACTTGCCTGTCCATGTCAGCTATCTGCACAAACGGAGTGGTCAGAGGAGGTATACACACACACACACACACACACACACACACACACACACACACACACACACACACATATCAAATATCAAATTACATGTTTACTAATCATTTGGCCCTTTAGTTGAAACCTCCTGTCAAAGTATTTGAATCAGAAGACAACAGAGAGAGTCACAGCCGAGCTTCACTGCACTGAAACCTACATCACTGAGATGCAACCAGAGGTTCAGAGGGTCTGGTGTGAAACGGTTCAGACGTCTTTACAGTGGTGGTGATGGGAACCAGGCGTCGCCATGACTACAACACAGATATAGACACTTTATTTACCATCCAGAACCACCAGAGAACCTACACGAGTCTTCTGAGCTTATATGGAATGCTGATGATGGAAAACAGTGGAAAATCTGGAATAATGAGTTTTCTTTGGGGACTATTTTGCCGCACAGCGCCCTGCATGTCTCCCTCCACCATGAGTGGAGTTGAAGTTCTCTAAACTCTCATAAAACAGCGTCTCAGTCATCAGGCAGTGAATTCAGAACCAGTTCATGTAGGAACTTTCTGTAGGAGCTTTTAGAGGGACGTCTGGTTCCCATCACCACCACTGTGAGGAGCTTTTAGAGGGACGTCTGGTTCCCATCACCACCACTGTGAGGAGCTTTTAGAGGGACGTCTGGTTCCCATCACCACCACTGTGAACGGCTCTGATTCTGTAAGTTCCTCTGGAACGGAACATTTCACACCAAACCGCTCAAAATGACTCTTAAACATTTAATTATGCAGGAATTCTGAAAAATGGGTGGAACATCATATTTACGTGTGAGATTTCTAATGGCTGTGTGTTTAGTATTATACACTGTTGTTTAGCTGGTTGTTTATTGCACTGCCTCCACTGAAGTCTTGGGGTTTTAATTAGTCCCTGCGCTGTGCGTCTGCAGGCGGGGCGTATTATCTGATCTCCCGCAGTTTGGGGCCGGAGTTCGGCGGCTCCATCGGCCTGATCTTCGCCTTTGCTAACGCTGTAGCTGTTGCCATGTATGTGGTGGGATTCTCAGAGACGGTGGTGGATCTCCTGAAGGTATAAGACCTCCAAGGCCTCCAAAACATTGTAGAAATATTGTAAAAAGTCATATTATCTTGTATTTATTGTAAAATAAGATGCAGCACTTTAGATTGTGTGTATATACACTGTATATAAGGGTACCTTATTAGTCCCACAGCGGGGAAAATTCCACCTCTGCATTTATGAAGTGAAACACCACATACACACTAGTGAGCGCACACACACACTAGGGGGCAGTGAGCACACTTGCCCAGAGCAGTGGGCAGCCCAATCCGCAGCACCCGGGGAGCAGTTGGGGGTTAGGTGTCTTGCTCAAGGACACCTCAGTCATGGACTGTCGGCTCTGGGGATCGAACCAGCAACCTCCCGGTCACAGGGCCAGTTCCCCGACCTCCAGCCCACGACTGCCCCTATACATAGACTTATCAAAAGGTTCTTGACGCGTTTGCATTGTTTAAACGGTTCTCTGCATGGTGAAATGGTTCTTTAGACTGATGGAGAATGTGTTGTATATGATTCTATATAGAACCTTTTTATACAGCACCAAAAACGGTTCTGCTGTATAGAACCATCTACAGCACATTCCCCATCACTCTGAAGAACACTTTATGATGCAAAGAACCATTTAATCATATAGTGCTCATATAGAACCATCGTCTTTACTAAAGAACCATAATTTTAAGCGTGTAAGATTGACACCATAAGAATAGAAGAACCCCACTTGGTGCAATATAGAACCATATATAATTAACTCTCCATCAATCTGAAGGACACTTCACCCTGCAAAGAAAACATTTAAGCATGCAAATAGTTCTTTGAGTGTCCATGGGTCCACAGAACCCTTGAAGAACCATCTTTTTGAGCGTGTGGACTATTTTAAGCATTTCCAAATTAGCTTTGTTTATATCAGTTTATGCCATGAGAACTTTATTTTCATTTGTTTTCTTGAGATCACAAAATGCAATCATTTTTACAGAGATATCATTGCTTAATTGGCAAAAAGATCTCAGGATGTCCACACAGCAACATTTGTTTTGCCAAGATAATTGTATTAATAACTTGAAATCTCAAGAAAACAACTGAAAATAACTTGTTATCTTGGAGAAACTGATGAAAACTGAAAAACCTGCAAACCTGTGCCTCTTTAGGGCTCCAACACATGGTTCTGTATGTATTCAGTTTTTGCTCTAACCTTGTTTTATATATGAGTAACACACTGTAACACAAACAGACAACATATCGCTGCTGTCGGAGGAAAACCTTGTATCTCCAGAATGGTAATTTTACAGGAGAAGGAAAAAACCTGCTTTACTTTTAATGGAAGTCAATGGAACCAGAATTTTTTACAAGTAATTCTGGGCCGTTTGTTTTGGTCCATTCATCATGAAATTTTGAAACAGTGTAAAAGACAACAGGTATTTCCAATTTATGTTAAAAA
>NC_051217.1:46230467-46262967 GCF_015220715.1 Pygocentrus nattereri
GAAAACACAGACGAAAACACAGATGAAAACACAGACGAAAACACAGATGAAAACACAGATGAAAACACAGACGAAAACAGATGAAAACACAGACGAAAACACAGATGAAAACACAGATGAAAACACAGACGAAAACACAGACGAAAACACAGACAAAAACACAGACGAAAACACAGATGAAAACACAGACGAAAACACAGATGAAAACACAGACGAAAACACAGATGAAAACACAGATGAAAACACAGACGAAAACACAGACGAAAACACAGACGAAAACACAGATGAAAACACAGACGAAAACACAGACGAAAACACAGACGAAAACACAGATGAAAACACAGATGAAAACACAGACGAAAACACAGACGAAAACACAGACGAAAACACAGACAAAAACACAGACGAAAACACAGATGAAAACACAGACGAAAACACAGATGAAAACACAGACGAAAACACAGATGAAAACACAGACGAAAACACAGATGAAAACACAGACGAAAACACAGACGAAAACACAGACAAAAACACAGACGAAAACACAGATGAAAACACAGACGAAAACAGATGAAAACACAGACGAAAACACAGACGAAAACAGATGAAAACACAGACGAAAACACAAACGAAAACACAGACGAAAACAGATGAAAACACAGACGAAAACACAGACGAAAACAGATGAAAACACAGACGAAAACACAAACGAAAACACAGACGAAAACACAGACGAAAACACAGATGAAAACACAGACGAAAACACAGATGAAAACACAGATGAAAACACAGACGAAAACACAGATGAAAACACAGACGAAAACACAGACGAAAACACAGATGAAAACACAGACGAAAACACAGACGAAAACAGATGAAAACACAGACGAAAACACAGACGAAAACAGATGAAAACACAGACGAAAACACAAACGAAAACACAGACGAAAACACAGACGAAAACAGATGAAAACACAGATGTCACTCATGCACTCGTTCTGTTCACACAGCGTCCATAATGTCAGAGAACTTCACCCCGAGCTTCCGGGATGGAGAGACATTTTTCTCCGTTTTTGCCATTTTCTTCCCTGCGGCGACGGGAATCCTGGCTGGAGCGAACATCTCCGGAGACCTGAAGGTAAGATCAAAGCACTGATGGTTAAACGTGTCCGAATTTATTCACTGGTCACCAGCAGATGTTGTGTTTTGGATGCTGGGTGACCAGTCAGTGCTCGTGCCTAAAGTGACATGGTGATTTTTTTCAGTAAAGTTTGGTCACAACTTACTATACTGATGTCACAAATTATTATATTGAGACCACACCTTACCATATTAAGAGTACAAGTTATTATATTGAGGCCACAACTTACTATATTGAGGCCACAAGTTACTAGACTGAGGACACAAATTACTATACTGAGGCCACAAATTACTATTTACTATATTGTGGCCACTAATTTGTATAAAATTACTATATTGAGGCCACAAATTACTAGACTGAGGATACAAATTATCATATTGAAGACACAATTTACTATATTTAGGACACTATATACTATATTGGGGCCACAAGAAACTATATTGAGGGCACACATTATTTGAGGCCACAAATTACTATATTGAGGCCACAAATTATTACATTGAGGCCACAGATTACTATATTGAGGCCACAAATGACCATATTAAACACAGAATTGACCATATTTACTAGCTCTAACCATTTCTGATGAAAAACACGAGTTGAAGAGTCAACTTCAAGCATTTCGAATCTTAGAATCGTTGGCCACGATTTGATCCTAACTGTTGGAGTCGAATCGATTCTTTTTGAATCAACTCACTAACTAACTTCTCCCAGCTGGTTTTCATCCATTCAGCAGTCACCAGTTGACCAGCACACCAGCATCCAAAACACAACACACACTGGTTTTGCTGGTCACCAATCAGGCTTGGTTTCTCTAGCGTGCTTCTAGCTCTGTCCTGCTTCAGTGAATCTAATGTCTGTGGTGATCGCAGGACCCTCAGGGGGCGATTCCATCGGCACCCTGCTGGCCATCTTGATCACCGGATTAACGTACCTGGCATCGCTCTGTGCGTCTGTGAGTACAGAGGCACTGAATGTACATACATGTTAACCACATGAAGACAGCGCAGCCGATCAAACGCACGGCTGTAATAAATCACGGCGCAGTTATCAGAGGAAAGTCATTCAAGCTGACAGCTTTAAGTGGATCATTTATTTATAGAGTTACAGTCTCACTCAGGGATCGATGGGAAAACGAGACGTGCATGTTTCATGAACAAATGTGTCCGGCGAAGCCAGAGCTCATCACTACCGCTATCATTAGACAGACTAGATTAGTTTATCTCTCAGTGATGTCGTGTATTGATCTGAACGCTTACGGGTGACGGGTGACGGGTGACGGGTGACGCTGTTGTCAGGATGTTTAAACTTCTCCTATACTGATCCTGTCCTTAGATGCACTACCGCTCAGGTAGTTCAAGTCTGGAGTCACATTTTGTTCGTTTCAGGCATTTTGGGATCAACAAGATTGCATTAAATAATAAACGATGATCTACAGTCACTTCCTCAGGGTCTGTTCTGAGATTTGAGGTGAATTCTGGAAATGAATTGGATCAGAATGCAGCTTTATTTTCTCAGCTCTGTTAATCATTACGAACTACAGAGACCCTAAAGCGGCATGGTGATTATTTTAGGGGCCACAATTTAGCATATTGAGGGCACAAATTCGTTTATTGAGGGCACAAATTATTACATTGAGGACACAAATGACCATAACCCCATTTCCAAAAAAGTTGGGATGATGTGCAAAATGCAAATAAAGACAAACTGCAATATTTCGCAATTTATTTAAACCCTATAGTCCAAACATTTCAACATTTGATATGCTGTCTTTGTAATGTTCTCATTTGCATATAGGTTTCACATGATTTGCATATCATTGCATTCTACTTTTATTTACATTCTGCACGGCGTCCCAACTTTTTTGGAAACAGGGTTGTATATTGACAGCACACATTACTATACTGAGGACACGGTTTACTATACTGAGGCCACAGATTATCATATTGAGGCCACAAATTGCTTTATTGAGGCTTTGAATTACTACATGAAAGACATCATTTACTATACTGGGGCCACAGGTTATGTTTCTTATAACAACATATTAATTAGCGGTCTCAGTAGATTAATTACTGGTCTCAACATATTAATTTGTGGCCACACCTTATTAAAAATATCTACCGTGTCATGTTAGGGGCTTCATTCTGGACACATTTCTTAATTTTTTTAAATTTACAGACTCCAAATGTTCAAATGTTCGTTTTAAATCCGTGCTGCACACGGTCAACATCCCAATCCCTTCTAAAAGGTTTTATCTTACAGACGTTGTAATGAAGCCACATCGTTTTTTAGAGGAAAGCAAGATCACTGATATTAACACTCGTGCCAATATTAGTGCCAGCGCTACTTTTAGGCTAATAAAGGTATTTTTTTCCCATTTACTGGAAAAGTAACAACGAAAAAACGTCCAATTTAAAAAAAAAGGCGGTGTCTCAAACTTTCCGTGGGCCATTGACCATCAGACTGAAGTCTGATTTCCCTGCTCATCTCTGTGCAGCTGCTACAGTCGTCCGCGACGCGACGGGGAACAGGAACGACACCATCGCTCCCGGAGCCAGCTGCAACTTCTCCATCGCCTGTGATTTCGGCTACGACTTCTCCGTCTGTGGGACCACCAAGTGCCAGTATGGCCTCATGAACAACTTCCAGGTTAGAGACTACAGCATTAGATAGACTGGACATGATAACTCGCCTTTTATTAGACTTTACTGATTAATCTGAATCATTATAAAAAATAAAAAGCTAATCTAGATAATAAATAATGCACATGTATATGATAAGGTATATAACAAAAACATTCTAAAGCCTAAATGTTGCTGGTACTTTATTCCTTACAGGTGTCAGAAACAAACATAAGAGTCGTAAGAAGGAAGGATGTTCTAATGTATGTGTAATGTAATATGTGTAGGTGATGACTATGGTATCTGGGTTTGGGACCCCTAATCACAGCAGGCACCCTTCTCCGCTACAATCTCCTCCGCCCTCGCTACTCTGGTCAGCGCTCCCAAAGTTTTCCAGGTGAGAATAGCATAGAGACTAGTCCTGTTCACTAACATACTGAATACTAGTACATTGAGCACTACAATACTGCACACTAGTCCTGTTCACTAGTCCTGTTCACTAACATACTGAATACTAGTACATTGAGCACTACAATACTGCACACTAGTCCTGTTCACTAGTCCTGTTCACTAACATACTGAATACTAGTACATTGAGCACTACACTACTGCACACTAGTCCTGTTCACTAGTCCTGTTCACTAACATACTGAATACTAGTACACTGAGCACTACAATACTGCACACTAGTCCTGTTCACTAGTCCTGTTCACTAACATACTGAATACTAGTACACTGAGCACTAATACTGCACACTAGTCCTGTTCACTAGTCCTGTTCACTAACATACTGAATACTAGTACACTGGCACTACAATACTGCACACTAGTCCTGTTCACTAGTCCTGTTCACTAACATACTGATACTAGTACATTGAGCACTACAATACTGCACACTAGTCCTGTTCACTAGTCCTGTTCACTAACATACTGAATACTAGTACACTGAGCACTACAATACTGCACACTAGTCCTGTTCACTAGTCCTGTTCACTAACATACTGAATACTAGTACATTGAGCACTACAATACTGCACACTAGTCCTGTTCACTAGTCCTGTTCACTAACATACTGAATACTAGTACATTGAGCACTACAATACTGCACACTAGTCCTGTTCACTAGTCCTGTTCACTAACATACTGAATACTAGTACACTGAGCACTACAATACTGCACACTAGTCCTGTTCACTAGTCCTGTTCACTAACATACTGAATACTAGTACAATTGAGCACTACAATACTGCACACTAGTCCTGTTCACTAGTCCTGTTCACTAACATACTGAATACTAGTACATTGAGCACTACAATACTGCACACTAGTCCTGTTCACTAGTCCTGTTCACTAACATACTGAATACTAGTACACTGAGCACTACAATACTGCACACTAGTCCTGTTCACTAGTCCTGTTCACTAACATACTGAATACTAGTACATTGAGCACTACAATACTGCACACTAGTCCTGTTCACTAGTCCTGTTCACTAACATACTGAATACTAGTACACTGAGCACTACAATACTGCACACTAGTCCTGTTCACTAGTCCTGTTCACTAACATACTGAATACTAGTACATTGAGCACTACAATACTGCACACTAGTCCTGTTTGACTAGTCCTGTTCACTAACATACTGAATACTAGTACACTGAGCACTACAATACTGCACACTAGTCCTGTTCACTAGTCCTATTCACTAACATACTGAATACTAGTACATTGAGCACTACAATACTGCACACTAGTCCTGTTCACTAGTCCTGTTCACTAACATACTGAATACTAGTACATTGAGCACTACAATACTGCACACTAGTCCTGTTCACTAGTCCTAGTTCACTAACATACTGAATACTAGTACACTTGAGCACTACAATACTGCACACTAGTCCTGTTCACTAGTCCTGTTCACTAACATACTGAATACTAGTACATTGAGCACTACAATACTGCACACTAGTCCTGTTCACTAGTCCTGTTCACTAACATACTGAATACTAGTACACTGAGCACTACAATACTGCACACTAGTCCTGTTCACTAGTCCTATTCACTAACATACTGAATACTAGTACATTGAGCACTACAATACTGCACACTAGTCCTGTTCACTAGTCCTGTTCACTAACATACTGAATACTAGTACATTGTGCACTACAATACTGCACACTAGTCCTGTTCACTAGTCCTGTTCACTAACATACTGAATACTAGTACATTGAGCACTACAATACTGCACACTAGTCCTGTTCACTAGTCCTATTCACTAACATACTGAATACTAGTACATTGTGCACTACAATACTGCACACTAGTCCTGTTCACTAGTCCTGTTCACTAACATACTGAATACTAGTACATTGTGCACTACAATACTGCACACTAGTCCTGTTCACTAGTCCTATTCACTAACATACTGAATACTAGTACACTGAGCACTACAATACTGCACACTAGTCCTGTTCACTAGTCCTATTCACTAACATACTGAATACTAGTACATTGTGCACTACAAGTACTGCACACTAGTCCTGTTCACTAGTCCTGTTCACTAACATACTGAATACTAGTACACTGAGCACTACAATACTGCACACTAGTCCTGTTCACTAGTCCTATTCACTATCATACTGAATACTAGTACATTGAGCACTACAATACTGCACACTAGTCCTGTTCACTAGTCCTATTCACTAACATACTGAATACTAGTACATTGTGCACTACAATACTGCACACTAGTCCTGTTCACTAGTCCTGTTCACTAACATACTGAATACTAGTACATTGAGCACTACAATACTGCACACTAGTCCTGTTCACTAGTCCTATTCACTAACATACTGAATACTAGTACACTGAGCACTACAATACTGCACACTAGTCCTGTTCACTAGTCCTATTCACTAACATACTGAATACTAGTACATTGTGCACTACAGTACTGCACACTAGTCCTGTTCACTAGTCCTGTTCACTAACATACTGAATACTAGTACACTGAGCACTACAATACTGCACACTAGTCCTGTTCACTAGTCCTATTCACTATCATACTGAATACTAGTACATTGAGCACTACAATACTGCACACTAGTCCTGTTCACTAGTCCTGTTCACTAACATACTGAATACTAGTACATTGTGCACTACAATACTGCACACTAGTCCTGTTCACTAGTCCTGTTCACTAACATACTGAATACTAGTACATTGAGCACTACAATACTGCACACTAGTCCTGTTCACTAGTCCTATTCACTAACATACTGAATACTAGTACATTGTGCACTACAATACTGCACACTAGTCCTGTTCACTAGTCCTGTTCACTAACATACTGAATACTAGTACATTGAGCACTACAATACTGCACACTAGTCCTGTTCACTAGTCCTGTTCACTAACATACTGAATACTAGTACACTGAGCACTACAATACTGCACACTAGTCCTGTTCACTAGTCCTATTCACTAACATACTGAATACTAGTACACTGAGCACTACAATACTGCACACTAGTCCTGTTCACTAGTCCTGTTCACTAACATACTGAATACTAGTACATTGTGCACTACAATACTGCACACTAGTCCTGTTCACTAGTCCTATTCACTAACATACTGAATACTAGTACACTGAGCACTACAATACTGCACACTAGTCCTGTTCACTAGTCCTGTTCACTAACATACTGAATACTAGTACACTGAGCACTACAATACTGCACACTAGTCCTGTTCACTAGTCCTGTTCACTAACATACTGAATACTAGTACATTGTGCACTACAATACTGCACACTAGCATACAGAACAATGGCATTCAGGGAGATTCACTCGAAAGAGGCCCCGAACATTCTGTGATAACTCAGTATACAGAGCTTTGAACAAGCTGGGACGCCCCGGCATGGGAACGATGAGGTAGGCGCTGACGTTCAGGCAAGGAACACTCAGAAACATGGAGCACTGCGTCGAAATGTCTCTGGCAGGAAACAGAGACCACATCCAGCATCGCATGTAATGCAATCGATTACACACACGAGACGGTATGCAGAGTATTTTTTGGTTCAGATGCTTCGTCCTAATGGGAGTTACAGCAGAACATTCAGGGTGAATATTAGAAATATGTTGTGGTGTTTTTGTGACAATATGCTACAGTCAGCATTGTGGTCGACACTACAATGTATTTCTGAATATATTGCCATGTTAAAAAAAATTAAATGCATTTATTTTAAAATGTATGGAGAAATATTACATATAGAAATGTACCATAAAAAATAAATATATGTTAATGTATGAAAATGTATGGAAACAGCCAAAACCCAATCTAATGCACTTCCCTGTCTGATTCCTTTAGAAATGAGTTTATCAGCCCATCTGAAAGTGGAGGAACATCTCCAGAATCCTGTCTGATGCTCTTCACTGTCTGATTCCTTTAGAAATGAGTTTATCAGCCCATCAGAAAGTGGAGGAACATCTCCAGAATCCTGTCTGATGCTCTTCACTGTCTGAATCCTTTAGAAATGAGTTTGTGTTCCAGTCTCTTCATGTTAAATCTGATCTAATGGTCCTTTAGCAGGACAGAAGCGAGGGCTGTAGGTACTGATACTCTGTGAAATGCAGGGCTGATCTGATATCTTGTTTATGTGAAGTACACTGTGTGTGAGAGTCTGATTGCAGACGTACGTGGTTAATGTAAAGCACAGTGCAGATCACAGTCGGTACGTTTAGCTACATCTGGAACCTTCATTACAGCTGCACACAGGGAATCACTCATACTAATAAATGTATTTAAAATATGTTTAATACATGAATGTTTGCCCATTTTCATACTTTATAAAAATAACCTGCCTGTCTGGTTCCAGGCGCTGTGTAAGGACAACATCTACAAAGCCCTGCACTTCTTTGCCAAAGGCCACGGCAAAAACAACGAGCCCATTCGGGGCTATGTGCTCACCTTCTTCATTGCTGTGGCCTTCATCCTCATTGGTGAGTGTCACAGCACGGTTCACCTTCCGGCCCATATCATCCTGAAATTATCTACAAAGGGAATTCTACTGATTGTTCTAAATTCCTACATTATCCAGTGTGTCAGGTGTAGTCAGAGAGGTTCAGAGGGTTTGGAGTGAAACGGTTCAGACGTCTTTACAGTGGTGGTGATGGGAACCAGGCGTCGCCATGACTACAACACAGATATAGACACTTTATTTACCATCCAGAACCACCAGAGAACCTACACGAGTCTTCTGAGCTTATATGGAATGTTGATGATGGAAAACAGTGGAAAATCTGGAATAATGAGTTTTCTTTGGGGACTATTCTGCCGCACAGCGCCCTGCATGTCTCCCTCCACCATGAATGGAGTTGAAGTTCTCTAAACTCTCATAAAACAGCGTCTCAGTCATCAGGCAGTGAATTCAGAACCAGTTCATGTAGGAACTTTCTGTAGGAGCTTTTTAGAACCCTTTAAACCTAGTCAACCTGCTGTATCTAATTTGCTCGTTATAAAAATATTCTGATATTATATTTCTGGAGATTATTACTTGTTTTAAGAAGTTTTATCCAGTGAAGATGCCAAGAGATTACTGCACCCAGAAAGGAGCTGCATGCACATTTTATCACCCTGGATGCCGATATAAACATTCTGATCTGACTGTTCTCCTATCAAATCAGTCTTATCTAACAGCACATGTAAAATATCAGCACTAAAATGATTCTGTGATTACATTTCTCTTTCTCTGCAGCTGAGCTGAACGTCATCGCTCCTATCATCTCCAACTTCTTCTTGGCGTCCTACGCTCTCATCAACTTCTCCTGCTTCCACGCCTCCTACGCCAAATCTCCAGGTCAGCTCAACTTGCACTCGTAAATGGAAGTGTTCATTTGTGTGTCGTACGGTGTAAAATGACTAAAGTATTAACAAAAGTTACAGTGTAATATATTTTTATGATTTATGGAGTCAGCTAACTGGGTGGGTCAATGCAGTGAAAGCAATCAAAGGGAAATTCCATCAGCTTTCCGAAATGTCTGTGTAATTAACTGGTTAAGATGTAAACAAAGCGGTTCTGAGCGGTTTGGTGTGAAACGTTCCGTTCCGGAGGAACTTACAGAGTCAGAACCGTTCACAGTGGTGGTGATGGGAACCAGACGTCCCCCTCTAAAAGCTCCTCACAGTGGTGGTGATAGGAACCAGACGTCCCTCTAAAAGCTCCTACATGAACTGGTTCTGAATTCACTGCCTGATGACTGAGACGCTGTTTTATGAGAGTTTAGAGAACTTCAACTTTATTTACCACCCAGAACCACCAGAGAACCTACACGAGTCTTCTGAGCTTATATGGAATGCTGATGATGGAAAATAGTGGAAAATCTGGAATAATGAGTTTTCTTTGGGGACTATTTTGCCGCACAGCACCCTGCATGTCTCCCTCCAGGAGGGATGGTAAATATGGGATGGTTCTGGATGGTAAATAAAGTGTCTATATCTGTGTTGTAGTCATGGCGACGCCTGGTTCCCATCACCACCACTGTAAAGACGTCTGAACCGTTTCACTCCAAACCCTCTGAAATAGCCAGTAATAAAATGTATAAAATCGGTGTGTTTATGATCGAAGGCTGGAGGCCGGCGTATAAATACTACAACATGTGGCTGTCGCTGTTCGGGGCCGTGCTCTGCTGCGCTGTGATGTTTGTCATTAACTGGTGGGCTGCGCTGCTGACGTACGCCATCGAGATCTTCCTCTACATCTACGTCACCGTCAAGAAACCAGGTGGGACTACACAAAGACACAACTATACAGACCAGGACAATATACTACACAACCACAGCTAATATACTACACAACTACAGCTAATATACTACACAACCACAGCTAATATACTACACAACCACAGCTAATATACTACACAACTACAGCTAATGTACTACACAACCACAGCTAATATACTACACAACTACAGCTAATATACTACACAACTACAGCTAATATACTACACAACCACAGCTAATATACTACACAACCACAGCTAATATACTACACAACCACAGCTAATATACTACACAACTACAGCTAATATACTACACAACCACAGCTAATATACTACACAACTACAGCTAATATACTACACAACCACAGCTAATATACTACACAACCACAGCTAATATACTACACAACCACAGCTAATATACTACACAACTACAGCTAATATACTACACAACCACAGCTAATATACTACACAACTACAGCTAATATACTACACAACCACAGCTAATATACTACACAACTACAGCTAATATACTACACAACTACAGCTAATATACTACACAACCACAGCTAATATACTACACAACCACAGCTAATATACTACACAACTACAGCTAATATACTACACAACCACAGCTAATATACTACACAACCACAGCTAATATACTACACAACTACAGCTAATATACTACACAACTACAGCTAATATACTACACAACCACAGCTAATATACTACACAACCACAGCTAATATACTACACAACCACAGCTAATATACTACACAACTACAGCTAATATACTACACAACCACAGCTAATATACTACACAACCACATCTAATATACTACACAGCTACAGCTAATATACTACACAGCTACAGCTAATATACTACACAGCTACAGCTAATATACTACACAACTACAGTTAATATACTACACAACTACAGTTAATATACTACACAACTACAGCTAATATACTACACAACCACAGCTAATATACTACACAACTACAGCTAATATACTACACAGCTACAGCTAATATACTACACAGCTACAGCTAATATACTACACAACTACAGTTAATATACTACACAACTACAGCTAATATACTACACAACTACAGCTAATATACTACACAACCACAGCTAATATACTACACAGCTACAGCTAATATACTACACAACTACAGCTAATATACTACACAGCTACAGCTAATATACTACACAGCTACAGCTAATATACTACACAACTACAGTTAATATACTACACAACTACAGCTAATATACTACACAACCACAGCTAATATACTACACAGCTACAGCTAATATACTACACAACTACAGTTAATATACTACACAACTACAGCTAATATACTACACAACCACAGCTAATATACTACACAACTACAGCTAATATACTACACAACCACAGCTAATATACTACACAACTACAGCTAATATACTACACAACTACAGCTAATATACTACACAACCACAGCTAATATACTACACAACCACAGCTAATATACTACACAGCCACAGCTAATATACTACACAACTACAGCTAATATACTACACAACTACAGCTAATATACTACACAACTACAGTTAATATACTACACAACTACAGCTAATATACTACACAACTACAGCTAATATACTACACAACCACAGCTAATATACTACACAACCACAGCTAATATACTACACAACCACAGCTAATATACTACACAGCTACAGCTAATATACTACACAACTACAGCTAATATACTACACAGCTACAGCTAATATACTACACAGCTACAGCTAATATACTACACAACTACAGCTAATATACTACACAACCACAGCTAATATACTACACAGCTACAGCTAATATACTACACAACTACAGCTAATATACTACACAACCACAGCTAATATACTACACAACCACAGCTAATATACTACACAACTACAGCTAATATACTACACAACCACAGCTAATATACTACACAGCTACAGCTAATATACTACACAACTACAGTTAATATACTACACAACCACAGCTAATATACTACACAGCTACAGCTAATATACTACACAACTACAGCTAATATACTACACAACTACAGCTAATATACTACACAGCTACAGCTAATATACTACACAACTACAGCTAATATACTACACAGCTACAGCTAATATACTACACAGCTACAGCTAATATACTACACAACCACAGCTAATATACTACACAACTACAGTTAATATACTACACAACTACAGCTAATATACTACACAACCACAACTAATATACTACACAGCTACAGCTAATATACTACACAACTACAGTTAATATACTACACAACTACAGCTAATATACTACACAACCACAGCTAATATACTACACAACTACAGCTAATATACTACACAGCTACAGCAAATATACTACACAGCTACAGCTAATATACTACACAACCACAGCTAATATACTACACAACCACAGCTAATATACTACACAACTACAGCTAATATACTACACAACCACAGCTAATATACTACACAACTACAGTTAATATACTACACAACTACAGCTAATATACTACACAACTACAGTTAATATACTACACAACTACAGCTAATATACTACACAACTACAGCTAATATACTACACAACCACAGCTAATATACTACACAACTATAATAATTCATTTTTATATCACAGTTTTCCGACCTATATTATTCCTTAGATTTAAATAAGAATTAGAATTAGAATTAGAATTCAACTTTATTGTTATTGCGTATGTCACAGGTACAAAGCAATGAAATGCAGTTTGCATCCATCCAGAAGTGCTTAGCAGCAATATAAATATTTATCTTACAATGTACAGTAATTATAGTATATACAGGTTAAAAAAATATGAGGGGGTATGAACATGAAGGAGGTTATGAGGTTATAAAAGCACAATGCTTTTAAGGAATAATATAGGTCGGAAAACTGTGATATAAAAATGTATGTAAATGAGCTCTGTTCTGATTGGCTCTTCTTTATTGTGCCTCATTCACAAAGCAGCCTGGGCTGAATCACTCCTCATAAGCGCAGTAGGCTGGATGAGAGGATATAAGGAACATCACAAAACAATCACATGACATCACAAATCAATCAGACTTCAGGGCAGCCTGGTTCTCTTTATACTCTACATCCCATTTCCCAAAGCGAGGACCATTCGGTTTTCCGTGGTGTGAGCCCTGTAACTGAGCCACGTCAGCATGTGCTTTGTCTTAGTTTATGATGCTCTTATTATAATGATGAATGGTTAATGATCTCCACTGAGCAGACCGTTAATACGAGCTGTGCCTCCTGCAGATGTGAACTGGGGGTCGTCCACGCAGGCCGTGACGTTTGTGAACGCTGTGAATAACACGCTGACCTTATCGGGAGTGGATGAACACGTCAAGAACTTCAGGTGCATGAGTCCACTGTACATGTTCACTCCGTCCACTGCAGGACAGTCACAGGGTCTATCGTCCACGTATGTATCGTCAACGGCCGAAATGGGAACTTTTTATTGATCCATTCATCCGGAAATTCTCACATGATGTGAAAGGCTGCTGGTCTCAGACAATGCAGAAAAAAGAAATAAGTGATTTTTTTGGGTAACAACCGTATCCTACTTTACAAAAGATACACAGATGATAGATAAACGTACATATACTATCCAGAAAAATAGAAAATAGAAATAAATCTAGATATAAGTTAAAGTACAAGAGGAATATAAGCATCTATTTACAACCCCAATTCCAGTGAAGTTGGGACGTTGTGTAAAACGTAAATAAAACAGAAGACGATGATCTGCAAATCGGCTGTATTTACAGACAGCAGGCACTGAGCGGTGTGAGGTCGTCTAACAGCACATATTATAGACATGACGAACTCTGAGTTGCATCAATATTACAGTGTAAAGTGCACAGTGAAAAGTGTCATAACAGTAATAGTTGTGATATATTGCACAGTGTGTATTAACAGGAGAGGAGATACAGTGAGGTGGTTCAGCTCAGTTCAGACAGCAGGAGATCAGTACCGTCTCTGCAGTAAGGAGACTTGCTGTAGAGCCGTATAGCAGTGGATAAGAAAGATCTCAAATGGCTCTTTAACGCAGTTCAGCTGGAACCGTCTGACCTGGATGTGCTCCTCTGTCTATCCAGTGTAGCAGGCAGGGGGTGTGAGGTGCTGTCCAGCATCTTGACCAGCTTGTTGAGCATCCTCTGTTCTGCCCCAACCTCTAAAGAGTCCAGCTTGAGCAGTCCAGCAGACTGGTCCATATGAGCTTGGTGCTTCCACCAAAAGACCTCAGCCTCTTCAAGAAGAAGGGACGGCTTTGGCCTCTCTCGTACACTGCGAGAGTTAAAGCTCCAGTCCAGCTTGGTGTCCAAGTGCACACCCATATGTCTGTATGTGTATATCAACACCATCATCAGTGACTGCTGACAAGGCAGGTTTGGACTTCCTAAAGTCCAGCACCATCTCCTTAGCCTTACTGATGTTTAGCTGCAGCTGGTTCAGCTTACACCAGTCAACAAAGTCCTTCACCAGCTTAATGATAATTAATGATAATTAATTAATGACAATAAGCTCAAAAAAATTGCTGGAAAGGAAGATCAATGGCAAGGACTTCATGCAAAATGCCTAAAAATTAAGGTTACTAAATGGTTCTAGGAAGAGCTTTAATTGGGACAGAACCTTTCGTATTATGTGGAGGATCGTCAGACTTTGAAAGTTCGTGCTCACACATCTAATTTACGGAAATGGTTCTGTTCACACTGCAGGACAAATCGGATTTGCTTAGACCAGCTGTTCAGATTTTAAACCTGAGCAGGTCTGATTTGTTCATTTGTTTGCTTTATTAACTACAGAGTGAATGAACATGACATTTGTGGAGGGTGAGCTGCTAACCAGCTGACTGCAGCAGTGATATTCAGAGAGATTACATCTTCTTTTTTTGTTTTCCACGTACAATTGAGTGAGCGGATACACAATTACTGAGCACTGAGCAAGTATACACAAGGCTGGAATTCCCCAAAATCCATCACTCTACGCAGATGAAGGTGTCGGGAAAAGAGTGGAAAACCAGAACGCTGTGTGTCGTAATGTGCTTTATATACAGGAACGTGAAACCAGATCTCATCTGCTCAAACTGGGGCATGTAGGCTACGTTCACACAGCAGGTAAAAGTGGCCCAAATCTGATTTTCTGTTGATAATATCTTTGATGTGTGACCTGTAAGCACCATCAGTCTGAACAGATCATCTCCTAAACTGACCCGCATGCACAAAAGACCTGAGCGTCACGCTGCGCCACACAGCTCATCCAGAGGTAAACAATCACAACTGCCAACGAACGCCAGTCCATCCCGGAGGATCAGATTCATCTTCACCAGCATCACAGGAGCATCATGAAGCTTCACTGACCGACAGCTGGGCTCAGCACCCAGAATGTGTTTGAACTCGCCGTAAAAAGGGCGCGGTCACTCTGGTTTGCCTCCTTGGATTCTTTAAACTCATTCCAGTGTGTTGTTTTTTGCTGTTCACACTGACATACAGATAACACTCCGGTGTCACATGAAGAAAAAGATCTGATTTGGGCCACTTTTACCAGCTGTGTGACCGAAGCCTTACTAAAAAGTGTAAATGAAAGAGTCCAGACTCCAGAAACAGGATCTCATAAACAAAAATCTGATTGGAATCCGATTTAAAAGCATGCGACCTGAATCTGATGGCAAACACTCGGATTTGATGCGGCTTTTTGCCTTTTTTTGCTCAAATCCCGGCTTTGAGCTGCCTGTCGGAACAAGGCCTCAGAACTCTCCATCGACAAGTGTTTTAGGGATCCAAACTTGGTTCCTCAAAGGAGATCTTCTGAAGAACCCGTTATTGTAACGCGGTTCCGTTTTGAAGCAGAAGTTTAGTTAAAACGCCTGATCCTGTTATCTCCGGTAATCCGGCAGTCATCGGAGATAATGTTGTTTATAATAAGTGAACTGTTCAGTTGTTCTGTGGACTCTGAGATGAGCTCAGGCTCTGTAGGAGAAAATCTGATGAAAGCTGGAGATACAGGTTTGTGTTGTGTTTATGACTATAAAGCTGTAATTTCGTCCCTCAGGCCTCAGTGCATCGTTCTGACCGGAGCTCCTAAAACACGGCCGGCGCTGCTGGACCTGGCGCACTCCTTCACCAAAAACTACGGCCTCTGCCTCACCTGTGAAGTGTTTGTGGTGAGGACTTAATTAAGTATCGAGTCACTTTGAAGTTCCTCAGGGTTTTATTAGTATTTAACTTGCTTATTTCTCACTAAATGCGTGCATCTTACATCTCTTTAAGCTGAGTTGCAGTTTATTGCCACTAATGATTTATTTGTCAGGGACTAATAAATTATTCAATATATATTAATCGGCAGTATCCACTGTAAATGAGCCAGTGTTAGCCCAAAAGGCTAAATCTGTTGAATATGTCCAGACTTTAAAGGTAAAATCCACCAGTTTTATAAAATTCCTCCATAATTCAGTGGAGGTCAGATTTCAGATGTAAACAGAGAGATTCAGAGGGTTTGGTGTGAAACGGTTCAGACGTCTTTACAGTGGTGATGATGGGAATGCGTCGCCATGACTACAACACAGATATAGACACTTTATTTACCATCCAGAACCACCAGAGAACCTACACGAGTCTTCTGAGCTTATATGGAATGCTGATGATGGAAAACAGTGGAAAATCTGGAATACTGAGTTTTCTTTGGGGACTATTTTGCCGCACAGCGCCCTGCATGTCTCCCTCCACCATGAATGGAGTTGAAGTTCTCTAAACTCTCATAAAACAGCGTCTCAGTCATCAGGCAGTGAATTCAGAACCAGCTCATGTAGGAACTTTCTGTAGGAGCTTTTAGAGGGGGACGTATCTGAGTGTGTGAATGTGTGTTGCAGGGTCCGCGAGTGGAGCGGCAGCAGGAGATGAGTGCGTCCATGGAGCAGAACCAAGTGTGGCTGAATCAACAGAAGAGGAAAGCGTTCTATGCCGCTGTTGCATCCGAGAGCTTCAGAGAAGGAGCAGAGAGTCTACTGCAGGTCAGAACAATGGACTGTAGATCAGATCGCAAACTCCAGAAAATAGTAAAATACTGGACATCATGTCCTGTAGATCTGACAGACATTACTGTAGAATGTTTGATGTACTGTAGACCACACAGACCTTTCTGTAGAGCACTGCACTGCAGATCAGACAGACTGTACTGTAGAATACTGCACTGCAGATCAGACAGACTGTACTGTAGAATACTGCACTGCAGATCAGACAGACTTTAGTGCAGAATGATCAAAGTCATACTAAGGTGACTGGCGCTATCAGCAGAGATATGGGGGCATCAGGACTTCAGACTGAAGTGAGATTAGAGCTGCTGCTGCCCGACAGCCTATACAATAAAACAGGATAAAGAGTGTAAACTGAAATAACTACAGTGGCTATTTCAGGGCACCATAAAGATAGATATCACATACGGAGATGGCACCAGTATGATATACAGTATCAGTTCTGGGCTGACATCCCAGTGGAAAATGTATGATTAGATATTAGAGGTGGAAAAGGATGAAATCCGATCAGATCCTCTAGATTCTTTAGCTGGCTGGATCACAGAATTGCTTGTGGTGTAAGAAGCAAAGTGAAGAAAAGTAGATCACCAACAGCAGCAGCCACAACAGCCTGACACCAAGATAAGAGAAGCCACGATCTGAGTATTACAGATTTACAATTCTTTCATTTTAAATAATAGAACTATCTGTACTATAAGTAAAATTGCTGAATCTGTCATGTTTTTTGTAAAAGTGTTTTTATGCTTTTATGGTATTTTAAATGGCTACCTTAAGAGAAGTTTGATTTTAAAAAGTTCATTTTGAAGGGGCCGTCCCCAAACTGTTCCCACAAAGTTGGGAGCGTGAAATTGTCCAAAATCTCTTGGTGCTGAAGCTTTAAGAGTTCCTTTCACTGGAACTAAGGGGCCGAGCCAAACTCCTGAAAAACAACCCCACACCATGATCCCCCCTCCACCAAACTTTACACTCAGCACAATGCAGTCAGACAAGTACCGTCTCCTGGCAACCGCCAAACCCAGACTCGTCCATCGGATTTCCAGATGGAGAAGCGTGATTGGTCACTCCAGAGAACTCGTCTCCACTGCTCTAGAGTCCAGTGGCGGCGCTTTACACCACTGCATTCCACGCTTTGCATTGCGCTTGGTGATGTAAGGCTTGGATGCAGCTGCTCGGCCATGGAAACCCATTCCATGAAGCTCTCTACGCTGTTCTTGAGCTGATCTGAAGGCCACATGAAGTTTGGAGGTCTGTAGTGATGGACTCTGCAGAAAGTCTGTGACCTCTGCGCACTATGCCCCTCAGCATCCGCTGACCGCTCTGTCATTTTACGTGGCCGACCACTTCGTGGCTGAGCTGCTGTCGTTCCCAATCGCTTCCACTTTGTTATAATCCCACTGACAGTGGACTGTGGAATATTTAGTAGTGAGGAAATTTCACGACTGGACTTGCTGCACAGGTGGCGTCCGATCACGGCACCACGCTGGAATTCACTGAGCTCCTGAGAGCGACCCATTCTTTCACTAATGTCTGTAGAAGCAGTCTGCAGGCCTAGGGGCTCGGCTTTATACACCTGTGGCCATGGAAGTGACTGGAACACCTGAATTCAATGATCTGGATGGGGGAGTGAATACTTTTGGAAATATAGTGTATCAACATCCTTCCAAAATTTCAAAAATAATTTTCTACAATATATAAACTTCAATATAGTTATTCTAGCTGCCCACCCTGCACTGATGTTCTCATAGACTCCCAGCTATTCCTACCACTAACACTACTGCTATTAATATTAGTAGTATAATAACTCTGTAGGTAGTCTGACCAGAGGAGGATGGTCCCCCTGGTGAGCCTGGTTCCTCCCATGGTTTCCTCCTCAGCTCTGAGGGAGGTTCTCCTTGCCACCGTCGCCCCTGGCTTGCCCACCTGGGGGTTTTACAGTCTTGTTAAAACTTTGTCTTTACTGGAATTCTGTGAAGCTGCTTTGTGACAACATCATTTGTAAAAAGTAAAAATAAATTTGATTTGATTTGATTTCCAAAAATTAAACACAAAAATAACTCAGCCATGCTTTCACCAAAGGTGCATACATACTTTTCCAATGTGTGCCAACCTGGCGTTTAGCATGCATTAGACACAAAGGAACATTCCATACGAATCCCAGAATTCAAATATAAAACGTCATAGACTGAAAGGAAAAGCTTTTATTGTGGTCTCTCTGATTAGACGTGTTCCTGTTTGTGCTGCAGGCTTCAGGGCTGGGGCGGCTCAGACCCAACACGCTGATGCTGGGGTTCAAACGAAACTGGAGGAGCGCAGACACTGCCGACGTCCAGGAATACGTAGGAGTGCTACAGTACGTCACACAAACTCGGGCCGTCTGAAGTTTCACCACACCCAGCCTCTAAAATGGTCTAATACAAATAATCCTGTTTTCTTTGTGGCTTTAATATAACTCACCATATTAACCCTTTAAATGTCCTTCAGTCTGCTTTTCTCCTTTAATCACGTGATTTTTCAGCACTGTTGCTACATTTATATGACAGGTTAAGAATGTGATCTGCATTTCTGATAAACATGATCAGGAGCATAACGGTGCACTATATACTTATATTTGGCTTGTTTTGGTCCAGATCAAAGCAGAAAGCGATGCGTTGTTGCCTTTTTCAGTTCTGGTTTGATTAACATTCAAACTGACATATTTTACATCAAAAGCCAAAAGACGTAAAACAACAGTCATACAGATCACAGCTGATTAGGCAGATTTTATGACATACAATAACTGATAGTGTCTGACCTTTCTGAATTGTGCTGTTGTCTCATTGGTGTTATTTATGTTTTATTGCGATACACTATAGTGACAAAAGAATTCACTCGTCTGGCTTCACACGCATATGAACTTGAGTGACATCCCATTCCTAATCCATAAGCTTTAATATGATGTCTCATCCATCGGATTTCCAGACGGAGAAGCGTGATTGGTCACTCCAGAGAACACGTCTCCACTGCTCTAGAGTCCAGTGGCGGCTCTTTACTCCACTGCATTCCACACTTTGCATTGCGCTTGGTGATGTAAGGCTTGGATGCAGCTGCTCGGCCATGGAAACCCATTCCATGAAGCTCTCTACGCTGTTCTTGAGCTGATCTGAAGGCCACGTGAAGTTTGGAGGTCTGTAGTGATGGACTCTGCAGAAAGTCGGTGACCTCTGTGCACTCTGCCCCTCAGCATCCGCTGACCGCTCTGTCATTTTACGTGGCCGACCACTTCGTGGCTGAGTTGCTGTCGTTCCCAATCGCTTCCACTTTGTTATAATCCCACTGACAGTGGACTGTGGAATATTTAGTAGTGAGGAAATTTCACGACTGGACTTGCTGCACAGGTGGCGTCCGATCACGGCACCACGCTGGAATTCACTGAGCTCCTGAGAGCGACCCATTCTTTCACTAATGTCTGTAGAAGCAGTCTGCAGGCCTAGGGGCTCGGCTTTACACACCTGTGGCCATGGAAGTGACTGGAACATCTGAATTCAGTGATCTAAATGGGTGACTGATGAGACTCCCGGCGTTACCATGAATTTGAAATCTCTAACAGCCTCGAGTGGCTCACTGCTTTCATAGAACAGCGAAACCTCAGAACATTAATACATAATATAATTTATGTGTGCTTTATAACTCCTCTGGCAGCAGTTGCCGAATTCTTCGAACGCATCGCCAGCAAGATGTTCAGTTCCATAGGGTTCAAGCCTTCAGGCTTTTTAGTGTAAACGTTTGCTTATGTAAGGATTAGTGACAGTGCTCCCTTAGGAATAAACCCAGAAACTGGAGAACAGCTGAACAATCTGTTTGAATAAGTTCATGTAACCTCTAATCTGACTTCTTTCATTCTTTTACTTCTGCACAATAGAATCAGACAGATAGTAGCTGCACAGAAATAAATGCTATAGCTGGCATTACATGCCACGTGGAGCCTTTTAAACTCTGGGTAAATGTGTACCAGGGTCAGAAAGACAATGGCAGCAAGAAGGATAAACTTTAAGTGCTGTTTTTGGCAAGTTTGTTATTATTGAAAATAATCAGAAACCTGAGAATGAAGTGACTCGTGAAGGTGAATGCTTGTAAGTATGAATTGTCAAAATCTGATCAGAGTTATTTTGCACATGTAAATGTGTCACCAAACTTTTGACACACGTATGTATGTACTTATGTATGGATATTCACCTGTGGGTGTCTTGTGTCCAGTGACGCGTTTGATTTTGAGTACGGGACAGTGATGCTGAGACTGAATCAGGGACTGGACATCTCCCACATTCTTGCAGCTGAAGGTAACTACGCTCACTGGCCGTTTTATCAGAAACACCTACCACATGGGTGCACTGTCTATGTAGCTCCTCTCTACCCTCTTTCAGTGTAAGGGGACCACCACAGGACCACCACTGACTAGATATTATTTGAGTGGTGGAGCATTACACCACTAAACTCACACACACACACACACACCACTAAACTCAACCTCCTTTAACACTTAACAGAACACACAAACCTAATCCTAACTCTGTTTACAGTCAGCACCATTTGAGTATTTATAAGTAATCTATAGGGACCACCAAAAGAAAGCATTCGATTTAGTATGAGTGGTGCGATAAACACAACGTGATTTCACACGTATGATTACGAAAGAAAAAGGAAAGGAAAAGAAAACACTTCACACTTCTTCATGGCCATCTATCGTAAACACCTGGGTAATTATTCCACCTCAGAAGATAAAGACTCAACTATGAACCCTCCAAATCCTCTGCTTTGATAAAGGCCATTGAGTCAGATGTCAGCTTGTGATAAATCGTAAAGAAGTGTTTACAGGATCTCCGGCCAGAGACAGTGGACTTCTGAAGAAATACAACGCTAAAGTTTGTTCTTTTACATTATTAAAGCTAAAACGTTCTGAAAATATGAAATATTCTAAAATATTCTGAGATAACATACAGCACAGTACATACATGTAAAAGCACCCCCAGTTTGTAAAGTGTGTTCGGGTTGTTTAAAGTGAAATTATGAATGTGTATATATACATATCTACTTAAAAAGATGGTTCTTCAGGGGTTCTTTTGTAAAGATAATGGTTATGTATAGAACCATGAACACTCAAAGAACCCTCTGCATGATTAAATGGTTCTTTGCATAGTGAAATGGTTCTTCAGATTGATAGAGAAACTTTTGTGTATGGTTCTGTATAGAACCTTTTTGAAATAGGTTCTATATAACACCAAAAGGGTTATTCTACTATTAGGATGTCAAGCCTGTAACAACCCTTCTTGGTGCTATATAGAAACCATTTCCAGTGATAGACAGTAACTGAGTATCTGAGTATCTGAGTAACTGAGTAACTGAGTAACTGAGTATCTGAGTATCTGAGTAACTGAGTATCTGAGTAACTGAGTATCTGAGTAACTGAGTAACTGAGTAACTGAGTAACTGAGTATCTGAGTAAATGTAATTAGTTTCTGTACTTTTTTTTTTTGTGTATCTGTACTGAAGTTTCTCCGTTCTGGGCGACTTTTTCCTTTCACTCCACTACATTTCAGAGTCTAATATCCGACTTTTTCCTCCTACATTTTGAGAAATCTGTCGTTCCTTTTGGTTTCTGTGTGTATAAAAACGTAACATGTCAAAACGAAAGAAGCGCAAAGCCAGAGCACCAATCAGGGCCCAGCGGTCACTTTGTTTAGAGCTGGTTTTGACCTGTTGGTCATACCGACCCAGTGCAGCACGCGGTTCAACGTCAGCGCAGCAGCGTAAAACTTTGGGAGAGTCTGTTCAACATAAATGATGAACTAACCTAACTTTGTGTAAATAGAGCTCAATATAGAAATATGTCCACATATGCAGTCGAGACTGACGCGGCTTTTTTCTGAATTTCTACAAACACCATTTCATTTTATAGTAAATGAGTTTGGGCTGGTTTATGTTTATGAACAGACGCCTACAGATCAACATAGTAAAGGAGCTCATCTGTGATCCTGAGTTTAAAGCCAGTTTTTATTCAACTTAAACTGACAGATCTGGACTGCAGGCAGGTCAGTTTAGCACCCAGACTCTTTTAATATGGAGCAGTGCTGCTGTAATACGTGCAGAATGTGGTTTTACATCGTCTTGCTGAAATAATCAAGACCTTCCCTGAAAAAGACGTCGTCTGGACGGCAGCAGATGTTGATAAAACATGTTTATATCATTCAGCTTTAATGGGGCCTTCACAGATGAGCACGTCACCCAGGCCATGTGCACTAATGCCCCCTAAACCATCATGAATACTGGCTTTAGAACTGAGCACTGATAACAAGCTGAGTGGTCTTCAGCCCGGAGGACACAGTGTCCATGATTTCCTAAAGAATTTCAAATGCTGATTTGTCGGACCGCCGGACACTTTTCCACTTCCCCTCAGTCCACTTTAAATGAGCTCAGGCCCAGAGAAGGTGGCAGCGTTTCTGGATCCTGTTTATATTTGGGTTCTTCTTTGTGTTTCAGAGTTTAACAGCGTTTGTGGATGCAGTGATGAACTGTGTTCACAGACAGTGGTTTTCAGAAGTGTTTCTGAGCCCATGCAGTGATTTCACTACAGAATCATGTCTGTTTTTAATGCAGCGCTGCCTGAGGGCCCAAAGATCACGGCCAGCAGATACTGGTGTTCAGCCTCGTCCCTCACAGACAGAGATTTCTCCAGATTCTCTGAGTCTTTAATGATGTTCTGCACCGTAGACGATGAAAAGCAGAAGCTCTTTGCTGTTTTATGTTGAGAATTGTTTTTCTTGAGTTGTTGCTCTCTCTCTCTCTATCTCTCTCTCTCTCTCTCTCTCTATATATATATATATATATATATATATTTATATATATATATATATATATATATGTTATAAATATATTTCTGAGGTTAAAGTTAGAATAGAATTAAGGATTAGCATATATAAAATAGGACATATTATGTGTAATAGCGAAAGTGTGTGGACATGTGTGTAATTTTGCAGAGGAGATGGAGAAGATGCTTCTGGAGCAGCAGGCACTGGAGATGGAGGAGAATGGATTCCAGGAGGGAGGGAAAGGGTTTTTTAAAAGAGCCAGAAAACCATCCCAAAAAGTGCTGGCCACCAGAGGTACTGCAGCACTGCTGGACAAACAAAACATCCATATATGACTGTGTATATACACTCACTGAGCATTTTATCAGGAACACCTGTTCACCTATTCATTCATGCAATGATCTGATTAGCCAGTCATGTGGCAGCAGTGCAGCGCATAAATCAGGCAGATTCAGGCAGCAGTTTCAGGGAATGTTCACATCGACCATCAGAATGAGGGGAAAATGTGACCTCAGTGATTTTGACTGTGGTGTGATTGTTGGTGTCAGACGGGCCGATCTGACTCGTTTTATAACTGCTGCCCTCCTGAGATTTTCACACTCAGCATCTGTAGAGTCACTCAGAATGGAGCAGTAAAGAAACACATCCAGTGAGTGTCAGGCCTGCTTGATGAGAGGGGTCGGTGGAGAATGTCCAGACTGGTTGGAGCTGACAGAAAGGCTACGCTAACTCAGATGACCACTCTGTATGATTGTGGGGAGGAGAAAATAGAGAATGCACAACACGTCAAACCTTGAAATGGACGGCCTACAACAGCAGAAGATCATGTTGGGTTCCCCTTCTGCCAGCTAAGAACAGAAAGCTGAGGCTGCAGTGCGCGCAGGCTGACCCAAAACCAAGCCTGGTCTGATGGATCTTGTATAAGACCCACAGATGGTAGGGTCAGAATTTGACACCAACAGCATGAAGCCATAGACCCAACCTGCCTTGAGTCAGCGGTCCAGGCTGGTGGAGGTGGTGTAATGGGGTGGGGTAAGGCTTCTCAGCTGGTGTTGTTGCTGACCATGTCCATCCCTTCATGGACACAATTTACCATCTTCCAATGGCTACTTCCAGCATGATAATGCACCATGTCTCAAAACTAAATCTGCAGGAATTGTGTGATACATTATATTGCCAAAAGTATTCGGTCGTCTAGCTGTTAATGAAGTGATGCTCTTTTTATTTGAGGCTCCCATTTCAGAGGGAAGATCTCAACCTCTGCCCTGCAACTCACACCTGAAAACAATGGCTACGGGTGAAAATAAGAAATGGGTTTAGGCCTTAGTCTCAGTGTGACTACCTGATTAAACTAATGTTAAATAATGTTAATAGTTAAATGAGGTTAATAGCAGATTAACAGCAGGTTGTTAGGAGACGCAAAACTTGATTTCCTCTTTCAGTATGAAAGTGGATTATCTTATAACTGATCTCATCAGACATTTCTCCGGAGAATAAAATGTTCTTAATGACCGTCTTTTGTTTTAGAGCTACAAAGCTAATGTAGCTAACAAGTAATAGACCACTGTCACCAAAAAAAGCAGATGTGTTCAAACCTTTAACTGTTACTGTGTACTTATTCCTTCTCTCTCTCTCTCTCTCTCTCTCTCTCTCTCTCTAGCCCCAGTGGAGGTTCCTCACACCTCTGACGTGGCGAAGATTAATCAGCGCCTGGTGGAGGCCAGCTCCCAGTTTAAGAAGAAGCAGGACAAAGGCACCATCGACGTTTGGTGGTTGTTTGATGATGGAGGTACAGCTGTGTTGTAATCTCTGTGCTGACTCTGTAATCTCTGCTGATAATGTAATATGTAGGATGCAGTCTAATGTCTGTGCTGCTGTGTAAGCTCTGCTGATATTGTGATCTCATCTGCTTTGTAACCTCTTGTTGGTGATGATCTCTGTGCTTCTGAGTAATTTCTTCGTTGGTGTAATCTCTGTGCTGGTGTTGGGGCAGTCGTTGGCTGGAGGTTAGGGAAACAGCCCTGTGACCCGAAGGTCGCTGGTTCAATCCCCAGAGCCGACAGTACAAGACTGAGGTGTCCTTGAGCAAGACACCTAACCCCCAACTGCAGTGGATAGGGCTGCCACCTCTCCGGGCAAGTGTGCTCACTTGTGTGTGTCACAGATGGGTTGAATGCAGAGGTGAAATTTCCCTGTTGTGGGACTAATAAGGGTCACTTAATCTCTGTGCTGATATTGTGATATCTTCTGCTGTATGATCTTACTGCTTCTGTGTGCTATATGCTTCTGTGTAATCTCTCTGCTGGTGTTGTACAATGTGTTGTTTAGTCATTTCTGTGCTGCTGTGTAATCTCTGTGCTAATGCTGTTTTCTCTGTGCTGCTGTTTAATCTCTGTGCTAATGTTATAGTCTCTGTGCTGCTGTGTAATCTCTGCTAGTGTTGTATTCTCTGTGCTGCTGTGAAAGCTCTGTGCTAGTGTTGTATTCTCTGTGCTGCTGTGTAATCTCTGTGCTAGTGTTGTATTCTCTGTGCTGCTGTTTAATCTTTGTGCTAATGCTGTTTTCTCTGTGCTGCTGTTTAATCTCTGTGCTAATGTTATAGGCTCTGTGCTGCTGTGTAATCTCTGTGCTAATGTATTCTCTGTGCTGCTGTGTAATCTCTGCTAGTGTTGTATTCTCTGTGCTGCTGTGAAAGCTCTGTGCTAGTGTTGTATTCTCTGTGCTGCTGTTTAATCTTTGTGCAAATGTTGTATTTCTCTGTGCCGCTGTGTAGTCTCTATGCTAATGTTATAGTCTCTGTGCTGCTGTGTAATTTCTGTGCTAATGTTATAATCTCTGTGCTGCTGTGTAATCTCTGTGCTAGTGTTGTATTCTCTGTGCTGCTGTTTAATCTCTGTGCTAATGCTGTTTTCTCTGTGCTGCTGTTTAATCTCTGTGCTAATGTTATAGGCTCTGTGCTGCTGTGTAATCTCTGTGCTAATGTATTCTCTGTGCTGCTGTGTAATCTCTGTGCTAATGTTTTCTCTGTGCTGCTGTGTAATCTCAATGTTACTGTATTCTCTGTTCTGCTGTTTAATTTTTTATAAAAAAGTTTTATATAAACATTTTATAGTCTCTGTGCTGCTATGTAATGTCTGTGCTAGTGTTGTATTCTCTGTACTGCTGTGTAATCACTGTGCTAATATTATAGTCTATGTGCTGCTGTGTAATCTCTGTGCTAATGGTGAATTTCTCTGTGCTGCTGTGTAATCTCTGTGCTGCTGTGTAATCTCTGTGCTGCTGTGCAATCTCTGTGCTAATGTTGAATTTCTATGTGCTACTGTGTAATCTCTGACCTAATGTATTCTCTGTGCTGCTGTGTATTCTCTGTGCTAATGTTGAATTCTCTGTGCTGCTATTGTAATTTCTGTGTAATGTAACTGTTTACAGGTTTAACTCTGCTGCTGCCATATATTCTGACCACAAGGAAGAAGTGGAAAGACTGTAAATTGCGTATTTTCATTGCTGGCCAGCCGGAACGCACAGAGCAGGACAAAGAAGAGTATGTCAATCCACACAGCTGTACTTATTTCTTTATTTAAAACTAGCGAGGCTAACTAAGCAACTACTTTTTAGCTAATGCTAAAGATTCAGCCTCAAAGTGATATGATACGAGTCTCAGTGGTAAATACCTTAATATTGTGGGTTACATTTGTTTTTATTATGAATATTTCTGAATAGTTGTTCATGAGCTTCAATGTGCCTGCATGCATGAAACTGTGACCCACTGGTTTCCTAAGAACAAATCCCAAATAATAAAACAATGGATTTTTTGGACCTAAGAATGGTTGGTGAATGAGACCCAGTGTTAATGGCCTAAGGTGTACGTTGAGGTAGTGTACACAGCCACCACACCAACCTGTATACACCCACCAAACTCAGGGTCTGTCTGTTTCAGAATGCAGTCTCTGCTGAAGAAGTTCAGGATTAAGTGCAACTACATCAGCGTCATCGGTGACCTCCACATCCGCCCGACTGCAGAAAAGTAACCACATTAAACTCGGTATACAGTTAATGTGAATAAGGTACATATGAATTATGTGCTCTATATCTCACCTGGTGTTTGTGGTCGTTTTGTCAGCTGGAGGTTGTTTGAGGACATGATTGAGCCATTCCGTCTGCATGAGGGCTCGAAGGACACAACTCAGGCAGAAGCTCTGAGGAAAGAGCATCCCTGGAAGATCACTGATGCTGAGCTGGACCACTTTGACGAGAAGGTAGAAACGAATATCTAATGACAAAAAAAAACAATAAATAAATTGCTGGATGGTTCGATAGTTGAATAAATGAATTAATTTGCATTAATATATAAATACACTGACAGTTTGCTGGATAAATGGATTAAACAATGAATAAATGATTTAATGAATGAATGAATGATTGAATGAATGAACGCGTGCTTTCGCCCTGTAGACGAATCTGCAGGTGCGGCTGAATGAGCTGCTGCAGGAAAGCTCCAGAGCAGCTAAACTCATCATAGTGTGAGTAAAAAACACCTGCTGCACCTGAACACGCCCATCATATACACCTACTCTATACACGCCCACCATATACACCTACTCTATACACGCCCACCATATACACCTACTGTATACACGCCCACCATACACACCTACTGTATACACGCCCACCATATACACCTACTCTATACACGCCCACCATATACACCTACTGTATACACGCCCACCATACACACCTACTGTATACACACCCACCATATACACCTACTCTATACACGCCCACCATATACACCTACTGTATACACGCCCACCATACACACCTACTGTATACACGCCCACCATACACACCTACTGTATACACGCCCACCATATACACCTACTGTATACACGCCCACCATACACACCTACTGTATACACGCCCATCATATACACCTACTCTATACACGCCCACCATACACACCTACTGTATACACGCCCACCATATACACCTACTGTATACACGCCCACCATATACACCTACTGTATACACGCCCACCATACACACCTACTGTATACACGCCCACCATACACACCTACTGTATACACGCCCACCATACACACCTACTGTATACACGCCCACCATATACACCTACTCTATACACGCCCACCATATACACCTACTGTATACACGCCCACCATACACACTTACTGTATACACGCCCACCATATACACCTACTCTATACACGCCCACCATACACACCTACTCTATACACGCCCACCATATACACCTACTCTATACACGCCCACCATACACACCTACTCTATACACGCCCATCATATACACCTACTCTATACACGCCCACCATATACACCTACTCTATACACGCCCACCATACACACCTACTGTATACACGCCCACCATACACACCTACTCTATACACGCCCACCATATACACCTACTCTATACACGCCCACCATATACACCTACTCTATACACGCCCACCATACACACCTACTGTATACACGCCCACCATATACACCTACTCTATACACGCCCACCATACACACCTACTCTATACACGCCCACCATATACACCTACTCTATACACGCCCACCATACACACCTACTCTATACACGCCCACCATATACACCTACTCTATACACGCCCACCATACACACCTACTGTATACACGCCCACCATACACACCTACTCTATACACGCCCACCATATACACCTACTCTATACACGCCCACCATATACACCTACTCTATACACGCCCACCATACACACCTACTCTATACACGCCCACCATATACACCTACTCTATACACGCCCACCATACACACCTACTCTATACACGCCCACCATATACACCTACTCTATACACGCCCACCATACACACCTACTCTATACACGCCCACCATACACACCTACTGTATACACGCCCACCATATACACCTACTCTATACACGCCCACCATATACACCTACTGTATACACGCCCACCATATACACCTACTCTATACACGCCCACCATACACATCTACTCTATACACGCCCACCATACACACCTACTCTATACACGCCCACCATATACACCTACTGTATACACGCCCACCATATACACCTACTGTATACACGCCCACCATATACACCTACTGTATACACGCCCACCATATACACCTACTGTATACACGCCCACCATATACACCTACTCTATACACGCCCACCATATACACCTACTGTATACACGCCCACCATATACACCTACTCTATACATGCCCACCACACACACCTACTGTATACACGCCCACCATACACACCTACTCTATACACGCCCACCACACACACCTACTGTATACACGCCCACCATACACACCTACTGTATACACACCCATACTCATCTGCACATACCTATACATGGCTGCCATACACACCTATACACGCCCGTCATACACGGCTGTACATGCCCACCATATACACCTATAGTGTATATGAACCTGCAAATTTAGAGGCTGATGCTGTGTGTGTGTGTGTGTGTGTGTGTGTGTGTGTGTGTGTGTGTGTGTGTGTGTGTTGTAGGAGTATGCCCATTGCCCGGAAAGGCTCAGTTTCGGACCACCTGTATATGGCCTGGCTGGAAGCTCTGACTAAAAACCTCCCTCCGACCCTGCTGGTCCGTGGAAACCACAAGAGCGTGCTGACCTTCTACTCATAATACAGACCCTGCAAAGTCAGAGCTGTGTCCCAGTTCTGTGCCAAACACTAACACTGATGTATATGAAGTGGACTTAATAGGGTGAAGCTACTTAAGTGAAATGTATTTTTTATTGTAAGACAGAAAATAGGCTCTGTAGATTTATTTACTGTCCATATGCACGGGCTCCAGCATATAGCTAGCTACACTATATTGCCAAAACTATTCACTCGTCTGCCTTCAAACACATGAACATGAGTGATATCTCATTCTTAATCCATAGGGTTTAATATGATCTCGGCTCACCCTTTGCAGCTATAACAGCTTCAACTCTTCTGGGAAGGCTTTCCACAAGGGTTAGGAGTGTTTATGGGAATTTCTGACCGCTCTTCCAGAAGCGCATTTGTGAGGTCAGACACTGATGTTGGACGAGAAGGCCTGGCTCACAGTCTCCGCTCTAATTCATCCCAAAGGTGTTCTATGGGGTTGAGGTCAGGACTCTGTGCAGGCCAGTCAAGTTCTTCCACATCAAACTGGCTCATCCACGTCTTTATGGACCTGCTTTGTGCACTGGTGTGCAGTCATGTTGGAGCAGGAAGGGGCCGTCCCCAAACTGTTCCCACAAAGTTGGGAGCATGAAATTGTCCAAAATTTCTTGGTGCTGAAGCTTTAAGAGTTCCTTTCACTGGAACTAAGGAGCCGAGCCCAACTCCTGAAAAACACCCCACACCATGATCCCCCCTCCACCAAACTTTACACTCGGCACAATGCAGTCAGACAAGTACCGTCTCCTGGCAACCGCCAAACCCAGACTCGTCCATCAGATTCCCAGACAGAGAAGCGTGATTGGTCACTCCAGAGAACTCGTCTCCACTGCTCTAGAGTCCAGTGGCGGCGCTTTACTCCACTGCATTCACGCTTTGCATTGCGCTTGGTGATGTAAGGCTTGGATGCAGCTGCTCGGCCATGGAAACCCATTCCATGAAGCTCTCTACGCTGTTCTTGAGCTGATCTGAAGGCCACATGAAGTTTGGAGGTCTGTAGTGATTGACTCTGCAGAAAGTCGGTGACCTCTGTGCACTATGCCCCTCAGCATCCGCTGACCGCTCTGTCATTTTACGTGGCCGACCACTTCGTGGCTGAGCTGCTGTCGTTCCCAATCGCTTCCACTTTGTTATAATCCCACTGACAGTGGACTGTGGAATATTTAGTAGTGAGGAAATTTCACGACTGGACTTGCTGCACAGGTGGCGTCCGATCACGGTACCACGCTGGAACTCACTGAGCTCCTGAGAGCGACCCATTCTTTCACTAATGTCTGTAGAAGC